>NC_064643.1:403950206-404253236 GCF_023864345.2 Schistocerca serialis cubense
TGGCGGCTACTGTATACTCTCTATCCTCAGTTATTGGAATTATCAGAAAATTTGTGTGAATACATGATATGAGGAGAGAAACGTTCTGTTACATACTTAAGATGAATCGTAACGACTTTGAAAAGCAAGATTTAAAACACCGTTTTGCTGAATTTATTGGAAGTTGTGCAAACATACATAAGTTAACCTTCAGTGACTCTCATTCAGCATACTTGTGAAATACACTCCTGGAAATGGAAAAAAGAACACATTGACACTGGTGTGTCAGACCCACCATACTTGCTCCGGACACTGCGAGAGGGCTGTACAAGCAATGATCACACGCACGGCACAGCGGACACACAAGGAACCGCGGTGTTGGCCGTCGAATGGCGCTAGCTGCGCAGCATTTGTGCACCGCCGCCGTCAGTGTCAGCCAGTTTGCCGTGGCATACGGAGCTCCATCGCAGTCTTTAACACTGGTAGCATGCCGCGACAGCGTGGACGTGAACCGTATGTGCAGTTGACGGACTTTGAGCGAGGGCGTATAGTGGGCATGCGGGAGGCCGGGTGGACGTACCGCCGAATTGCTCAACACGTGGGGCGTGAGGTCTCCACAGTACATCGATGTTGTCGCCAGTGGTCGGCGGAAGGTGCACGTGCCCGTCGACCTGGGACCGGACCGCAGCGACGCACGGATGCACGCCAAGACCGTAGGATCCTACGCAGTGCCGTAGGGGACCGCACCGCCACTTCCCAGCAAATTAGGGACACTGTTGCTCCTGGGGTATCGGCGAGGACCATTCGCAACCGTCTCCATGAAGCTGGGCTACGGTCCCGCACACCATTAGGCCGTCTTCCGCTCACGCCCCAACATCGTGCAGCCCGCCTCCAGTGGTGTAGCAACAGGCGTGAATGGAGGGACGAATGGAGACGTGTCGTCTTCAGCGATGAGAGTCGCTTCTGCCTTGGTGCCAATGATGGTCGTATGCGTGTTTGGCGCCGTGCAGGTGAGCGCCACAATCAGGACTGCATACGGCCGAGGCACACAGGGCCAACACCCGGCATCATGGTGTGGGGAGCGATCTCCTACACTGGCCGTACACCACTGGTGATCGTCGAGGGGACACTGAATAGTGCACGGTACATCCAAACCGTCATCGAACCCATCGTTCTACCATTCCTAGACCGGCAAGGGAACTTGCTGTTCCAACAGGACAATGCACGTCCGCATGTATCCCGTGCCACCCAACGTGCTCTAGAAGGTGTAAGTCAACTACCCTGGCCAGCAAGATCTCCGGATCTGTCCCCCATTGAGCATGTTTGGGACTGGATGAAGCGTCGTCTCACGCGGTCTGCACGTCCAGCACGAACGCTGGTCCAACTGAGGCGCCAGGTGGAAATGGCATGGCAAGCCGTTCCACAGGACTACATCCAGCATCTCTACGATCGTCTCCATGGGAGAATAGCAGCCTGCATTGCTGTGAAAGGTGGATATACACTGTACTAGTGCCGACATTGTGCATGCTCTGTTGCCTGTGTCTATGTGCCTGTGGTTCTGTCAGTGTGATCATGTGATGTATCTGACCCCAGGAATGTGTCAATAAAGTTTCCCCTTCCTGGGACAATGAATTCACGGTGTTCTTATTTCAATTTCCAGGAGTGTACAAACATAAAATTTAAAATCAGATACTCTGAACACCTAAGGCATTGAAAAGTTCAAAAACATTCACCAAATTTGCAAACCACTTCGCCTAACAGAATCGCTACCCTACTTGCATAAAAACGCCAGTAAACAATAGTAATAATTTGAAGACAGTTAATATCCATCTACCACAACCCAAAAAAGATTCACTGCAGTAGCACAAGATAACCAGCCTTCTCAAAGGAAGAAGGAGCACACTTGTGGTTTGCAGTAAACCTGCAGTTTCATTTCATAGACTCCAAACTGATCACAACTAGCTTACTGCCCACCGCATTGCTCACGTAGACTGTACGACTTGCAGAGATTTTTTGTTTTATTTAATAGAATTTTTATGTTGTTCCCAAACTACAACACCTTCTAAGCTTTTGAAGCTAATTAAGGGCATATAAGCATGGCCTTTTCTGAATGTGCTTCTGACCAAACAGTGATTCTGTTAGCTGGGCTCCAAAGTTTTTTTGTTAATCATGCTTTATGCATTCTTGTGGTGATATTTCCGTAGCAAAATCCATCCCCTAACATATATTTCTTTATATCTAACCGAGGAGGGGAACACTAATTTTCATAAATTTAGCTTTAAAATTTTTTTCACTGTAACGAAATTTACTTAGAAATTTTCATCCCCTATTGGGGTAGAATTTTCAGAAACACTTCTATTCGAGAAGTCAAATACCAATTGTCATAGATGTAACATTAAAATTCTTTAGAAGTTTTTCAGTAATAATTAATTTTGAAAAAAAAAACTTTCACCTACTATTTTAGCCCCTTTGCTGCTGAGTTTCCAAAAATGCTGAAACGCGTATTTTTTATTTTCTGACTGAGAAACGAGACACCGGTTTTTGTAGTTCTAGCTTCAAAATTCCCTTAATAGTGACATACTTTCAAAAAGCCTTTCACCCCTACTTCACCCACTTCGGATTGGAATTTCGGAAAATCCCTTCTTAAACGATACCTACAAGTGTAAGACCCACACCCTCTCCAAACTTATAGTTTCTATCCTTAGCTGTTTGGGCTGGGCAATGAACCCTAAAGTCCGGCCAAACCACACTTTGCTTCTCAATTTGTGTGACTGAGACAAATACCTGTTGATTGCAACGGAAATAAATGGATTTAACAGGTTATACCAGGTGGTTATAAAGTGCAGCTACTCAACGGAGGTCGAGTGTGAGTAGCAAAACTTGATAGACAAGCTAATGAGGAACTGATTTGCGCTGGAAAAGTATTAATTCCAATTTTGGTCACCAGGTGCAAATCTTGCGCTGTACACTGTATGGCAACCATGCTGTCGTTTGACAAGTCATAACGTGAGTGAACCGTATGGATATCGAGAAGAGACACAGTACGCTGTTAATGGAATTGTTTTGTGTGAATGGCAGCAATTACAGTGGTGCATTGAGAGTACCGCTGACTGAAGGTCTTAGGAGAGACCCTATGTCATTAAATGGTTTAAAGGAAATGGTAATGGAATTCGAAAACAAGGGTGAGCTTGGTGTAGCATCTGGAAGAGGTAGGCGTCCTATCCTGATGGAAGTTATTGACGAGGTTGCAGTTGCTGTAACCATACAGCATGTGTCCCGGATAGTGCTAGTGCTCGTGCATGTCACGAGAATTGTTCATCCCATGGTCAACAGCACGGAACGTTTTGCGGTTTTATGTTACACTGGTACCTGTACAAGATCCAGATAGTGCAATAACCTTTTTTTTTTTTTTTTTTTTTTTTTTTTTTTGCACGAATCGACGTTGATGGCGTGCGGCCGGATAATATTCTACGGACAGACGAGGCACATTTACACTACAGGGTGCACTGAATACACAGAACTGTCGAATTTCTGGTACTGGTAAACTTTGCGTTGCGCACGAAGAGCCACTGCACTCGCCGTATGTGACTGTGTGGTGTGTATCCATAAGCACTTTTATTCTTCACCTCATCGAGACCTTCTTGTACAGCATGTGATTCTTGCTTTGGAAGAGCGCAACAATTTGGAAACCACTGTTTTCATGCAAGATGGGTGAACATCTCATGTCGCTCGCCCAGTAAAAGATCCGCTTACTACAACCTTCCACAAACTTTCTAGAGGTTTTCCATATGCATGGCTTGCAGGATCACTTGATCTGAAACCATGTGACTTTTGGATCGGGAGATGTCTAAAAGAACCCATTTACCAGGGTCCCGTTCGGTCTGTACCTGATCTTAAGGACAGTATACAGGAACATGTTGCTTAGATTCCGCCGGAGCAACCTTTGATTACGTCATTTTCGTATTCAGTATCTCGCCGACGTCTGCGATGGTCATATTGAACAAACTGTGGAAGCAGCAGTTAATAATAAAATCAACATTACGCCTATTACACTACTTTGACCTTTCACGCCCATGTTCCATTTCTAATGCGATACGTTTGGAAATACTTCTATACGCCATTCTTGCATTCACAGCGCCAGATATGCACTCAGTGGCTAAAATTGGGACTATATTTTTTGCAGCATAAATTGGTTCTGCATTGACGCATTAGAATATCTACCAAGTTTCGGTGACGATACTTACAGACCACATTCAACCACTGTGAGTAGCTGCATTTTAATTATAGTTACATGGTATTAGTTCAAATGTTTGTGAAATCTTATGGGACTTAACTGCTAAGGTCATCAGTCCCTAAGCTTACACACTACTTAACCTAAATTATCCTAAGGACAAACACACACACCTATGCCCGAGAGAGGACTCGAACCTCCGCCGGGACCAGCTGCACAGTTGTACGTATTAGTGAACAATATAAACGGATGGCTTAATCCCAACGATAGCAGCTAGTGCGTCAAACTGCTACCATTCAAGACATTTATCGTGAATATGGGCCTAATTCCAACTAAAAATAACTGAAACTGAAGTTGTTGACACAGACCTAACAGGAGTGTCCCTGGTAGAACACTGCACTCTTTTTTCTTAGTGAGAATCAGTTTCTATGTGAGCCTCGTGTATAAGATATTGTGAACCTTCGTTCAAAAGTGGTTATTCGTGCGCATTCTTCACTTATACCCGCCGTTTATTGCGTGCCTCCATTTTGAGAGAGCAAAACATGCTTAAATTCCCAAAATGATACAACTGAAATATTTCTCAGCACCTGCCACCATTTCCGTAGACGCGTTCATACAACGATCGCACGAGCAATAAGCGCAATGGAGCGGGCTCCCTGTCTGGAACCATTTGCGAATACAGTGCAACACACCTAAAAACTTCGTATGCGTATTACCGGTATAAATATACTGAAAGTAGCTTTGTCAAACAACTATATCACTTTACGGACTCTGTTAAGGGAACTTCCTTAGAAAGCAAATTCTGAATTCCTGAAAAAGTTTGAAGGAAGGCGGAAATGTAATGGATAAGTGGTAGCGTAGCACACCTGCCCAGTATCATTTGTCGTGCAGTCTTCAATTTATTTTGCCGTTCACCGTAAAACTAAAAGCAGCTCAAGTTCCAAGTACGTTCTTGGCTTTTGTATTTATTATATTCCCTATTTAGATTCATCCAATTTCTTTCTTTTTGTTCTCATTTTATTATAAATCGAATGTTTAAGACCCGACATTATTAGTTTCTGCTGACGCAGCTGCGTCAATTGCCCTCCTCATGGGAAGTCAATAGAAACTGGAACGCTCATATTATACTGTAGTAATTGGGGTGCGAAAGGCTTGCGGAATGAAGCAGGATGCCAGTGATTGAGGTAAATACGAATTTATTGCTGGAAATGGACTGTGCAGGAAAATCGCGTGCCATAATGCAGCTGTTCACAGTGAACTGAGGACGGCCAGAATGACTTAAGATATTCCTTCCTGCAGGAGAACTAACTAATTTCGTTGCCAAAGCGTCTTATTTGTGTAATATTTCGCTTCGCCGATGGTGAGGTCTCCACAGAGTCCTCCCTCGCAGTGCGTAGCGCTGGCGGGAGAAGGGCGACGAAGGCAGCCAACCGCTCGCGAGGTCTTCGTGCAGTTGCGCATGCCGCGCCCGGGAGCAAGGCAGTACACGACTGGACTGTTTCACGGCGAGGAAACGCAGTGATTGCGCTTCTCCTCCCCCTTCCCCGTCCCACCGTCCCTCCTTAGTGGCAAACACAGGCTGGAAGTTGTCGCATACGGCCGTTGCGAGATTTCTGTTCCGTGTCGAAGTTAATCGAATTGAAGCGGCGGAAGGATTGCTTGTGGGGGAGGTGGAGGTAGGAATGGCGGTTATCGCTCAAGCAGCTTGTTTTCCCTTATATTGCTTTTCTTTTTTTTTTCGTCAATCTAACGGGACTGTTAAAACCGGTCAAAATTACTGGTTTCTAAATTATCCAATTTTCGGTTTTTTATTCGTATTATTTCCTGCAATAAACGCAGAAGTCGAACAAGATTGAAAAATTATCACACTGTTAGTTTCAAGATACATACAATCAAAATATTAAACAGGTAAATAAAAGAAAACTTAGTCCATCCACATTCACTCTTTTCTCAAAAAGTGATAAGTGGTTGACTACTACAAAAAAAGTCACCAGTACTCTGCTGATTATAATTTTTGAAACTTTGCTCAAAAATCGTGTTGAAATAGGGGATCATACCACTATTTGGACATTACGAATAGTCTTTTCTAACGGATGAAAACCGAGGCTAAAGAACGCTGTTTTTCATGTTAATTTGTCCATTTTCAAGGGCTACAAGCGGATAAAGGTATGTTATGTAGACACAGCCAGCAGAGCAGCTGCTTTCTGTTTTTATTGTAAACTAGGAGTGAACTGTTAAGTTTTAACTTTTCTCCTTGCATTATTTTGTAAGTTTGTAGTGCCTACTCCCGTTTTTAATCTTTAAAAGCAAATGGAGCATTGTACTTCATCGATACCGCACTTCATATAATACTTCCAGACTAGGAATGGCGCTACTGTGCAATACAACTTATGTCTGGCGGCGACAGTGAGAAGCTACTGTATACACCAGGAGCAGTGTTGCCAACTCGAAAAAACCCGAGTCGCTAGATTCAATATCAAAAGTCGCTAGAAAGTTGCTAAAACTGATTTTACTATGGGTGTACTGAAAATTTCGTGCTGTGAATGGCGCAGTAAGCCAGTGGGGGAGGGGGGGGGGGGGAGGAGCGGGAGTTAATAAAATAAAAATTGTCTCATACGTAATTGCTATATTGTCTTAAATAAATGACGCATCACTTGCAACAACATACATATAAAATACGCTAACGTTTAATTAAACATGTTATCATAATTGACGCAACACATAAATTGTTGTTTCAATCACAGTAGTCAAATATACTAGAAATATACAACTATATTTGTAACAAAAGAAAGCAAGAACTCAAATTAGGTTACAAAATATACACATACCAGTATGTGAGCTATTCATCGTTGTCACTCAGAAGATCGAATAACTCTTCTGTTTCATGCTCTGACAGAACTGTAGTTGATGTAGTGTGTCGCTCAAAAGGTGATGTTGCAGTTCGGTTGGTTTTGTCGCAAAACAGTAACTTTTCTTCGTACCAATAAGCTCCAATACGTCTGACGGTATGTCAAAAGATGCACAATCTTTATTTTGTTTCTTCAGCTGGTCTCTCAATATGATCAAAGCATTAATTGTCTTTAACGATAATCTGTTACGTTGTTTAGTTTTTATAATGTTCATGGAACTGAATATTCTTTCCACTTCTGCATTTGAATGCGGTAGGCATAGAACAGTCATTGCTAGCTGTGAAACCAAAGAAAAAGGATGCTCCCCTGCGGCATTTTTATACTGCAAAACCTCACTCCAAAATCGAACAGTGTTAGTAGTGTTATTCCACCCAATGAAGTTGATATTATGCCATTCTTGCAGCATACCGTCTTTGAAATCGCCACTAAAACCCAATTCTTTGGCTACATCCGCTACAGCATTATTTTTATTCACTTGTAGTGTTTCTTCAACATCCAGCATTGACTTTTTTTCAGGATCGTAACGTTACTTGGCAGTCTTTGTTGAATTTCTTTTATGAGTTTCAGACTAAACTGAATGCATCTCTTCTTCAAATAAACTTTATTTTCTTCAGACAAACTTGACTCGGACAATTTCTGTTCAAACGTGAAGCCAAGGTTCGGATTTGCGTACATACATTCGCTTGGAACTGGTGTTGTTAACAAATCAACAGTTGGAAAAACTATGTTTTATCCGAGTGACTGCATGAGAAATAGAAGTGTATCTAGTAATTTAGTGGTGTCATTGTCCTCTCCTTCAAAAGCTTTTATTGCTATTTGTACGTCTTTTAAAGCATGTTTAAGGTAAAACATGTGAAGATGATTTGAGTCGTCACAAATGTACTAAATGCTGAACAATGCTACATGATCTGCTAAGAACTTAATTTAACTTAGTAAATCTAGAACAAAGGCAGCGTAGTACCCATTCTATAGTTAAAATCTTAGTTTTGTTAATGAAAATACTGGCCCAAAATAGTTTTGATTTGTACTTCAAAAGTCGTCAGTACTCCAAAAGTCCCCAAATAAGTCGCTAAATAATTTTTGTCGCTAAAAAATTTCTTTTGTCGCTAAGGCGAAGGCAAAAGTCGCCATTTCTAGCGACAAAGTCGCTAAATTGGCAACAATGACCAGGAGGGCCAAGTCTTACACGCTGCAGGTGCACGCGTACCATCTAACAGGCCACGCCGTATGGTAACAAGTACATTATTGGCTCAACAATGCTGTACCAGTTCTGATGCCATGTGTTTGTTGCTCGTTTCCGCCGGCATTGTTATTAAAATAACACTGATCGCTTTTCCTGTTTTCTATAATAACGCAATATTTCAAAGCAATGCAAATTTTACGAATAAAAATCACCAGTTCTTTAAAAAAAACTTTATTTGAAAACGAAGAATTTTAGCACTGATGCAGTGGCTAGCTGATACGTCAGTATTTTTATCCGCTTATTGGTAAAAAGTTAAAACATCTATTATAACCGAGACTTAATAAAAGGAAGTCTTCTGGTCCAGACTGTATACCAATCAGGTTCCTTTCGGAGTATGCTGATGCATTAGCTCCATACTTAACAATCTTATACAACCGTTCGCTCGAAGAAAGGCCCGTACCCAAAGACTGGAAAGTTGCACAGCTCACACCAATATTCAAGAAAGGTAGTAGGAGTAATCCACTAAATTACAGGCCCATATCGTTAACGTCGATATGCAGCAGGATTTTGGTACATTTATTGTGTTCGAACATTATTAATTACCTCGAAGAAAACGGTCTACTGACACATAGTCAACATGGGTTTAGAAAACATCGTTCCTGTGAAACACAACTAGCTCTTTATTCATATGAAGTGATGAGTGCTATTGACAAGGGATTTCAGATCGATTCCGTATTTCTGGATTTCCGGAAGGCTCTTGACACTGTACCACACAAGCGGCTCGTAGTGAAATTGCGTGCTTATGGAATATCGTCTCAGTTATGTGACTGGATTTGTGATTTCCTGTCAGAGAGGTCACAGTTCGTAGTAATTGACGGAAAGTCATCGAGTAAAACAGAAGTGATTTCTGGCGCTCTGCAAGGTAGTGTTATACGCCCTTTGCTGTTGCTTATCTATATAAACGGTTTGGGAGACTATCTGAGCAGCCGTCTTCGGTTGTTTGCAGTTGACGCTGTCGTTTATCGACTAATAAAGTCATCAGAAGACCAAAACAAACTGCAAAACGATTTAGAAAAGATAACTGAATGGTGCGAAAAGTGGCAGTTGACTCTAAATAACGAAAAGTATGAGGTCATCCACGTGAGTGCTAAAAGGAACTCGTTAAACTTAGGTTGCACGATAAATCAGTCTAATCTAAAAGCCGTAAATTCAACTAAATATCTAGGTATTATAACTGCGAACAAAAATGGGAAGGAACACATAGAAAATGTTGTGGGGAAGGCTAACGAAAGACTGCGTTTTATTGGCAGGACACTGAGAAAATTTAACAGACCTACTAGGGAGACTGCCTACACTACGCTTGTCCGTCCTCTCTTACAACATTGCTGCGCGGTGTGGGATCCTTACCAGACAGGACTGACGGGGTACATCAAAGAAGTTCAAAGAAAGGCAGCAAGTTTTGTATTATCACGAAATATAGGAGAGAGTCTCACAGAAATGATACAGGATTTGGGCTGGAAATCATTAAAAGAAAGGCGTTCTTCGTTGCGACGGAATCTTCTCACGAAATTCCAATCACCAACATTCTCCCACGAATGCGAAAATATTTTGTTGACACCGATCTACATAGGGAGGAACGATCACCACGATAAAATAAGGGAAATCAGAGCTCATACGGAAAGATATAGGTGTTCATTCTTTCCGGGCGCTATGCGAGATTGGAATAATATATAGTTGTGAAGGTGGTTCGATGAACCATCTGCCAGGCACTTAAATGTGATTTGAAGAGTATCCATGTAGATGTAGATGTAGAAATAAATACCGAAAAATACGGATTATTCAGAACTAAAATACCGGTATCGCTTTCAACCGGTCAGTTTCTAGAATCCTTAGGTGGACGGGCAGGAGCATTGTCACCTCACCCCCCCCTCCCCCCCCCGCCCCGTGTTTTGTCTTCTGTCTGGGCAGTGTTGGCATCATCTGCGCCGGGTGTCCCTCGTAGAATCCAGATGGGTTTGAGACGATGCGGGGAGGTGGTAGGCGTGGCGTGGAGTTGTACACTCTGCCGGCGGGTGCTGTCTCGTTCGCGCCGGCAATTTGCAGAAGGTAATGATGATGCCGCTACAACTGCCTTACATAGGATTTCATAGCATCCAGTTTCCTATCTAACCAAATAATTTCTTCAATTTTAAACTATCTTTGTGAAGCCTGATCCTCTCCTTTTTTCCTTCTTCATAAGCCCTCTTCCCCGTTTGTAGTTTCGGGCTCTAAGGACCGACGATCGCCAGATAGTTGTAGGCGGATGTCATACGTAAGGTTTGATGCGTGTTGTACTGAATGGTCCCCTCCAACGCTACATGTAAATGTGCTGGCGGACTGCCAGTTATGCCGGGTACCGACTCTCCCCCGCTGCTTTGCCTGCGGACTCATTGTGTTCGATTAGGGAAGAGATGAAATCGGCGGAGAAAATCCTCACCCACGATTGGTTCGCAAATGTCTGCTACCACAAACTGTCATGTAAATTTCTCGTGCAAACAAAGGCCCCCAGTGTGTGTGACCGTTCCAAACAGCTTGATTTGAGTGACGTTTGTGGCACGCAGTTGGATGATAGACATTGTACGTTCCGCTTGAAGCTGTTCCTCGGGAACGGTACTCCCTTCTGAGCCAACGTCTATCACGCAGCTTTGGTTTGCTGCGTTGTCTAACACATACAGTCTACCACCGTCACTTGTAGATGGAGTAGAACTAGTTTTAAGCGGTAGGCGGCACTACTGTGCGTTTCTATCCGGATCGTGTCTTGCGTTTTGGTGGTTGCACGGCGTGAAATAGTTCCTTGACCGTTCTCTGAAACACAAGTGAAACAAACACAGCCACTACCGCGCCACATCGCTGCCGCGACGTACTCTTATATTATTGCCGGTCATGGGTGTGGCAGTCATAGCTGGCCGAACGCCGCCGCTACCGGGAGCCCGTTCGTAACATCACCCTCGTCTGTGTATGTGGCTGTTCGGTTCATGGCGTTTCCTCGTGTCGTGCCATTGTTGAACATCATGTCTGTGTGTTGTCATTGCTACGGACTGCGAAAAGTTTATCAGTCAGAAATAATCTGTTCTCCTTCGTACTGTATTCATGCCAAATCGTCGCCGATTGTATGTCAGGCGGTAATTTAACCAATCAAGCGTCCAAAGCGTGGTGTCTGGCGTGTTAATTAGGTTGATCGATTGACAGTTGGGACTATCTTCCCTCATAAATTACTTGTCGTATCTGTTGCTCTGGCGCTAGGCGACTCGGTGGAGCAGCGCTGCCTTTGCAGTGTCGAATTTGCCTTCGGCTGGGATTGCTTGGATGACGTCACTAATTATGTGAACACAATCCCCTACGTTGCTTAGTAGGGGCACAAACGTGGAAGTACCATTAGCGATTCCAGAGCTGTGTACTACGAATTCGATGACAGTGAAATCGGTAGTTTAAGACGAGAATCCGGCCATATATGCGCTCCACAGACGTCCTGTTGGGGATGTGCTGGAACGGTTGATCTGAGGTCGCTGACGAACGAAATACCATCGACCGTGAGCATCACGGGCGGAAAACGCAGCCGGATGGGCCCCGCAGCGGGTTACGAACTGATTCGTCTGGATCATTCCCGATGCGGATGGACCGATAAAAACACACGAAGTGTTGTTGTACAGTCGTGAATTAGTTTAGTTGTTAGAATGCTGTCTTTTTTATGTGGGGTAAGATTTGCCTCGACACCGAAATCACCGTAGAGGTGGAAATGCGCTGCACGATGTTCTTGCACACGTTCACCATTGTTGCTGTCGAGGGCAAGACACGTGTCACTTTCATGTTCACACCAAATATAGTCTGCTCAGGTTGGAAGAGAACATTGTGCGAGTGGCTCTTTAAAGTCACCATTCTGTCCAAATCGCTCGAAAAGACGGCGATCGTGGATCGGCTCCATTATCGAAACTATGTTAAAAAGTACCCTTGTTATATCGAAATAGAAGCTGATCTCAAAATATTTAGGTTTTCAAAATAAAGGTCACGATATGTCATGGAGGAAGAAATCCACTGCGCCAAATCACTATAGTGCAGTTAAGTCGGTTTATAAAAGGCTACGAATTTCGAACAACCAGCAGGTTGTATTTCTTTGAATGTACGGATGAATTCAGAATTTTCTTTGTTTTCTTATTATGTAGGAATCAATCTCACTCTGATCTCGAATCTGTGCTCGACATGCCAAGTGTAACCAAAAGAGGGTGCGACAAAAAATACTCGCTCTCCTCTATGCTCGCACACGGCAACTGCAGGTTCTCGTTTCAGAGTTGCTCCGTGTGCGGAACTACGTTATCAGCTAGCTGGCAACTAGTTACCGATGTAGATCGCCTACCCGTTGCGTTCTTTTTCAGTCGCTGCGTGTGCGGACGGTTTTACACTTCGCTGACTCATCTACAACAGCTTGGCGACGTACAGACTGACACTTACACTTTTCTTTGTGGAAAATTGAATACCTTTGGATAGATTAGCCCCAAATTCCGCAGATCTAACTTTTTTTCCTTGAATTTATTCAAATGCGGTAGCCCTGTTATGGGAATAATAAAGTTTCGTAGTGTTAAACGCTCGCAAAAAAATATGTTATACGAATATTTGTCTGAAATGAACTTTATTGTTAAGAAAATGTTTGCTATTGCTCCTCGCCAAACATGAGGTAATGTCGGAAATTCATTGTTTTTAACCTCGTTCCGAAAATTTTTCGGATGCTTCCTTAACGCTCATATAGACAAATCGTCGCGTTCAAAAAATGGTTCAAATGGCTCTGTGCACTGTGGGACTTAAGCATCTGATGTCATCAGTCCCCTAGGCTTAGAACTACTTAAACCTAGCTAACCTAAGGACAGCACACACATCCATACCCGAGGCAGGATTCGAACCTGCGACCGTAGCAGTATCGCGGTTCTGGACTGAAACGCCTAGAATCGCTCGGCTACAGCGGCCGGCGTTTCAACAAACGTCAGATCCATAAAAG
The DNA here is from genome assembly GCF_023864345.2 of Schistocerca serialis cubense. Classification (NCBI taxonomy): domain Eukaryota; kingdom Metazoa; phylum Arthropoda; class Insecta; order Orthoptera; family Acrididae; genus Schistocerca; species Schistocerca serialis. The sequence goes on from NC_064643.1 coordinate 403,963,535, forward strand.
AAGCATAGAGGCCCTAGAAAAGCTTTCACCACGGAAGAAGAGCGCTGGTAAATGTACACTTACAGATGAAATTGTTTGTAAAGATCCAGATACAGCCAGTTCACAGAATTCCGTAGCGCCATTACAGAGGAGAAATGCTCATCTGAAAGATATGTGCATGAATTTCCGAGCACGTCATAAAGATCTAAGAAATCAGTTGCCGTGCCTCGTGATATTGAGTATTGAGCAAAATTTTTTCATCCAACCAAATCATAAGTCTGTTACATGGGTCAAAACGGGTTCCGATGGTTCGAAGACGACTTTTACAAATCGATTACTTTGTCCACCATTTCCCATGAAAGTTACAATATTTTCAGGGAAAAACTCGATATTCCCTGTCTGCAGTGTCAACCTTGTGTTCTTGGATAAACCGCAATTCCAGTTACCAGCCAGGTATTTTGGAAGATATTTTAGTTAGATTAGCTAATTCAAATGGTTTCTACAAATAAGCGGTGTCCACCTATTAGTTGAAGTTCTTTTAAACTTGTGATGAATACAAGATGAAAGTAAGCAGGCCTTGCTTACTGGCTGAAACTTTTTTCAGAGCCGGATTATAAAAATCCAAACTTATTTCGAACATTTTCTATGACAAAAAAACAAAAAAAAAATGGTTCAAATGGCTGTGAGCACTATGGGACTTAACATCTGAGGTCATCAGCCCCTAGAACTTAGAACTACTTAAACCTAACTAACCTAAGGACATCACACACATCCATGCCCGAGGCTGGATTCGAACCTGCGACCGTAGCGGTCGCGCGGTTCCAGACTGAAGCGCCTAGAACCGCTCGGCCACTGCGGCCGGCTATGACAAAAAACAACAAAAACAGACTATACTTGGGGCTTTTATTATTCATGTACCGATTCGAGAGACGCACGAATAAAAAAAAAAAAAAAAAAAAAAAAAAAAAAAACACCCCACTGTCTGTTTAAAAGCTGGACAAGTTACATAATGTAGCAATAACATTCTAGCAATACCAGAATAGCAGTTTGCATTTCATTATGTCAGTAGAAGCTAAAACATGGCCCATATAAATCGCTTAAATGAGCGGCTGACATGTTACAGCGCTGTTCCCCAGGCAGACACTCTTCCTTGGTGATGTCACGGCGCCGCCAGTAGCAGCACACAACGATTTCCGCCCAACCTTATTTTTCTACGGACTATTGATGCAGCATGGAACGCGCTTAGCTAGGACATTATTGAGTCGAGCGTCATTATGAAGACCTTGCGGGGCACTACTAGGGCCCAAGTGAGAAAGTAAAAATGTTCGCTGGAATATAAGTAAAAATCGGCATTAAATTGAAAATTACAAAATAATGAAATGTGTCGTGTTATGTGACTGTAAATAAGCTCTAAATAAGAGAAAACGAAAGTCAGAGGGAAGCTCACATCGAAAAGAATCCAAAAAGCCTTAAGCGTCCAGTGCCGAGCGAATGCGACAGCTCCACAGCGTCGAAAAGGAAATGAAAGAACTTCACCAAGAGTTTACGTAGCTGGCCCATCGGACGTACAGAAGCCATTGACAGTCAAAATTTGTAATTTATTTGTTCTGCAACCCTTAAAAACTCTGTGTAACTACTGTATTAAAGAGATCAATAATGAAATCACAGATTAATGCGTAAAACGTGTTATTATTTTATTCCGACATTTTCACGAAAAATTTTCGGAGCAGATCCGTACTGTGGTTCAAAATGGCTCTGAGCACTATGCGACTTAACTTCTGAGGTCATCAGTCGCCTAGAACTTAGAACTAATTAAACCTAACTAACCTAAGGACATCACACACATCCATGCCCGAGGCAGGATTCGAACCTGCGACCGTAGCGGTCACGCGGTTCCAGACTGAAGCGCCTTTAACCGCACGGCCACACCGGCCGGCGATCCGTACTGTGCACACAGAACTTTTTTTTAAATTTTTTTAAATACAAGGCGTATGGCCGCCATCCCATTACTTTGATTACTGTTCCACGTCTGGCGTGATGGGTTGGACACGTGTTTCATGCACAATAACAAACTGGTACGCAAAGTTATTTAGGTTCGTTTCAAAACGGGCCAAACACAGATGAGAAATCCTTTCTGGCATTTGGTTTGTTGTCAACGTTGACCAAATGCGACACTCACTTGTACAAAGCTTTCCTATAGTTAATTACACGAATGGAAAACCGTACTTGCTTTGATGGGTTGTCGCTTCAGGTATTTCATAGATCTTAAATCTCTGAAGGAGGAATACTCACTTCGTTCGCGGTGTTTCAGTAAACGTCGGGACAACAACTTAATTTGAAGACCTTTCTTCCTCTTGCATGCCTCGTGCATGCTCTCCCCACCCTCACCTCAACAAAACGACGCCTGCATATCGTTTCTCGCCACTGAAGCATGCCGAAGACAGTAATATCTGTAGATGTACTCAACTGTTTCGAAATGCAGGGCTGCTTTTCGATTAGCCCTTCAGCCTCTGAAACGACTTTAAGGACTAGATACAAATTATGACTCAGATCTTTTTTCCACACTATCGGCCAAAATACTTTCCCTCTATAGATTCAGTTAACGGATGTTCGAGGTTGATGCTTGACCAGGGTAAAAGAGGTAAATGATTCTCAGATCTTAACCTCAGAATGATTCCCAGAACACTCTTGGACCCACTTAACACAGCGAAAGACTTGGCTTGACTGATGCATTTTACTAATTCTTCCGCTTTCCCTCTCCCCTTTTAGCTCTCGTATTTCTTATCTTTTCTTAACTCTAAAAAGGGCGTTGCCTTCCAAAAATTAATGGAATTCCGGAGACCGTTTTAATCACTCATGTAGGCCTCTGATACGAATAATCTGTATTTGCCCCGATATCTGAATGCAGCGACAGCCCTGATGAAAGAAAAACAACAAAAATTTCAGCCTTTTTTCTTTTTTTTTAAAGTTCCTCCGAAACTAAGCATTTAATCGAAAAACCTAAGGTTACCAAAAATGTAGAGGATTGAATTTTGCATCGACTGAGTATCAAAACTTTCTGTATGATTAAATTTTCCTACAGAGAGGTTATGTCAGAAAATGGAAATTTTCCACACTTTACGAAAAACACTCGTTTCGCCGCTGTAAAGCGTACATCATCTGAGAATTGGCAAACTTCACTCAAAAATTGATAGTAGAAAAGTTGTAGAGCGTTAACCTGCGTTTTGAAAATATCTAGGAAAGTGATAAAAAACCCTAGCTTGTAAGTAAATATGTAAGGTGTCAGGCAAATCCAACACCTTCCATGAAAACCCTGACATGATAAGCAAATCCAGTAGTATGTCACATAGCTCCGAATAAATCGTGACATTAAATTAACCAAAGTAATACGAGTAACGAGTGAGCAAATGGAATACCACAGACTAACACAAGAATGCCTAAATGCAGACGCAGTTCCGAGGGGAGAAACGAGAACAGAAGCCGAGAGCAGAACCGTGTTAAGCTAGAAGGCCCTACGGTAAGGGACGGACACCCACGTCTCCAGCTAACCGCTAGGACCACCCCCCAGCCCATGTTAAAAGATAGAGCCCTCCAGAAGAACAGCATAGATCTTACGATAACACAAAAAGGGCCATTCCAACCGCAAGTTTTAGCGTGAAACATTTTCGCGTCTCTGTTACGTCAGGACCACCCCCCAGCCCATGTTAAAAGATAGAGCCCTCCAGAAGAACAGTATAGATCTTACGATAACACTAAAAGGACCACACTAGCTGCAAGTTTTAGCGTGAGACTTTTTCGCGTCTCTGTTACGTTGCAAACATTAAAAACATTGCCCCACCACGAAAAGTATAACGTTTCTCATTGGATAGACAGAATTTTTGTAGGCAGAGCTTAAGGTTAACATTGGGACCCTGATTGGTCAGATGAAAACACAGCCAGATAGGTTTTTCAAACCAACTTCGGTAAATTGTAGTAAGGAGAAGTTAGGGGAGAGTTGCTTTCGAGAAGGCGAGCTGGATGGAGCTGCGCCGGCCGCCGCCCCCTGACGATCACCGACAAGGTAATGAACGCACGCGATGCCGCATTTTTGAGCGCATAAGGCTTCACTCAGAACTGCAGAAGTCTCATCTGTTACATCCCCTTTTTACGTAATACTAGTGTCGATCGTCAATTGAAGCTCATGGTATTAACATTTTCTACGTAAGTTAAAATCTGAAACGCGATGATTTTTCTGTTATATAATTATTGAGAAGCCACATCAGCTACTGTAATTTACGACAAGTTAGATAAGTAATTAAAGATAACTGAGGGTCACTGTAGACCATTTTGATAGTTTTCTCTTTTGTGAAACTTAATTTAAATCTAGATTATAGATGTGATATGGCATAGGTCATCCTTCGATCCATTGTAGAACTTGGAAACCCATTCAGGGAATATTCGTTCACATTTTTGTTGAACGTAGTTGGTTTTTACCATCCTGTATTAAAACATTTCCTTTTATCAATAGTGTAATTTATAAACAATATTTTGTGAGTAGAATACAATTTCCAATGGTAAACTTAACTGCTTTTTCGACGTTATTTTACCAGCTAACTAAAAATAGGAAAGCCTTGAACCCCTTCCACTAAATTTAGTTAGTATTAAGATTCTTTTACAGGGAGTGCAGTGGAGCTGACGCTGAAATCATTAAGTATTTGGTTATATCATCGCTAGTCTCACTGAACTCTTCTGAACTCTACATGTCGTGTGTGATCTGACGTCTCCTTACCAGCAACAGGTCCCAGGTTCAAACTAGTCAATTCCCTAAAAAACACGCTCAGAGCGTCGTTGCGCGAAAGTGGTAGGGAGACACGATATAGAACAAACAGACACCACGCAGAATGTTAGAAATATCGCAATTATTCAGTTACATGTAAATCACATGGTTAATGACTAACACCAGCTTTCTGCTTTCATGAATGGTTTCTTCCAGTTTTCACCCTTGTTCTCTTACTGGTCAGACTAAGTAAGCAATAAATAAAGAATTGTAGAAAATGGAGGAATTAAGATAGGTATTAATTACTTGTTATATAAACTCAGTAACAATAGTTCGCATTATTGACAAAAGTATTAATTTGCAATAATAATAATAATAATAATAAAATAATGGTGGCATGAAAAATGATAGTGATAGATTGATTTAGTACTTATGAGGACTTGTTTGGTGTTAGAAGGAGTGGAAGGAACAATGAAAGAGCAGAGGATTGAAATGAAAGTGACAATGGTTGGCCGGCCGGGGTGACCGAGCGGTTCTAGGCGCTACAGTCTGGAACCACGCGACCGCTACGGTTGCAGGTTCGAATCCTGCCTCGGGCATGGATGTGTGTGATGTCCTTAGGTTAGTTAGATTTAAGTAGTTCTAAGTTCTAGGGAACTGATGACCTCAGAAGTTAATTCCAATAGTGCTCAGAACCATTTGAACCATTTGACAATGGTTGCTAGCAAAGGAAAGAATTTCAATACAGAACTCTGTAGATAAGTGGAGGCGAATGGAGGGTTGACGAGAGAGAGCTGGAAGAAGAGCAACCAGTTGATGTTTGAAAGACTTTTAATTTCTCTAATATTCTGAGGAAGATTGCTCCAAAGTCGGGTTCTTGATACAGAGAATGATTTAGAGAATGTGTGAGTGTTGTGTAGTGGTACAGAGAGGGTTTTGCTTCGTTAGGAACGAGTATTTATGCTGTGATGTTAACATAGAAGTCTAAGAGTTGAAGATAACTTAGGAAGAAGTACAGCGAATGAAAAGACAATACAACAAACACAGGATACGACAATCTCTACGCTTATCGGCACTTAGCCGTGGTAATTGTTCATAGGCGGGAGTGGTATGGTTGAAATAGCGTACATCACAAATGTATCGCACATAAGCATTCATCACCAGTTCTAGCCGGCGTGAGCTCTCATAAGAGAGTCCTTGGAGACTAGGCCCACGTCATCAAGAATGGGGAGTACAGGTGACTCTGCGAACTTATTTTTAACCTCGAGAGGAAATACTTTTTTATATTTCTGTAATGAATGAAGTGATGCTGACACCTTCTTACAGACTGCGCTTGTGTGTTCAGTCCACTCTAGGCGATGGTCCAGAATTATCACCTAATTCTTTACTGAAGAAGAAAAAGGCGATTGCTGTACTAATTAGGATTAAGGGTGGAAGAGATTCTGTGAACTGAGCAGTGATAAGTCTTTTGTAAGCGACTAAGATTGAGTTTTAGATGGGTTACGTTTCTCCGCCCATCCTGATGAAGCAAGTAAGTCAGCATTTATGTTCTGGATGGCTGTGTGCGGATTTGTGGGCTTGCACTTAGATATAACTGAAGGTCATGAGCAAATGAATAATATTTCCAATGGGAGATAGTAGTCGACACATCAGTAACATATAATGGCAAAAGTAGTGGGCCCAATACTGCTCTTCGGGGGACCCCTGGTACTACATTCTTCCACTATGATTTCTTTGTTCCGATCATTAAACACTGTTCCCTGTATGTGAGGTATGAGTGGAACCATTTTACAGCAATTGAAGAAAAGTTTTGACTTTTGAGTTTAGCAATGTCAACAGTGCCGAAAGCTTTGCTGGAATCCCCAAAGCACATAATAATCTCCTTTTGTTTGTCCATAGCTTGTTTCAGTTCGTCATTCACTCTTATAAGAGTAGTCGTGCTGGTAACAAGTAAGCTAATCGTGAACTATGTATTCTAAAGCCTTAGTCCGCCCCATTAGCTGACTGTACAGCGCGTTGGAATGCTACGCACGGGGCCGGGTTCGATTCCTGGTTGGGGTGGGAAATTTCCTCCCCTCAGGGACTGGGTGTTGTGCTGTCCTCATCATCATTTCATCCCCATTGTCTACGCACAAGTCGCCCAATGTGGCGTCGCACTCAGTAAGACTTGCACTTGGCGGCCGAACTTCCAGCCTGGGAACTCCCGGCCACTGACGCCTCACGTTCATTTCCATTTTTCTGAAGCTTTAGATAGTGCTGTAGAATGCAAAGTGACCTGTGTAGTCAGGAGGTTCTCTGGCAGATTCCTTTTTTTTTGTAGAGGGTTAATGAGTCCCTTTCTTCCAGGCCTTTGGTAAGACGCTGGAGGTCAGAGAATAGTTAAAAACATACGTTATTATAGGCAGTAACGGATCAACGAGGGAAGAGATCATTTTTATTGTACTATTGTGGTCTCCCGCACCAGCAGAACGAAATCGCGTAATTGACTTCCTGACTCTGTTAATGGTTACCGGCTGCAGAAAAATTTTTTCGTTTGTACCGACAGCAGATACTTCAAGGGATTCGATGGTTAGCGTCCTTGTGCGTTGGTCAAGTAGAGATGTAGGGGTGGCGAAATACTCATTTAAGAACGAGAGGTTCAGCTGTACGTTGAGATTTGCCTGTTTCTATCTCTCGTAGATTTTCGCGTAAGACGGAAGGCCTGTGAAAGTCTTCAGTTAACGAGGGGGCATACCTGAGTCTTGCTTGTTCACTGACTGGCTGACATGGTTGCGTAGTAGCTTGGAAGTGAGGTGATTCTCGGAGGTCGGTTGCCGCCTATATTTCCTGTGTGCTGCGTCTCTGATACTCATATGATTTTCGGGTTGATCGGAGAGCCATGGTGCAGGTTTTCTCCATTCTGATATAGCTTTCATCGGAGCGTGTTTATCGCATAAATTATTGAATCTCCCAGTGAAATTGAAACTTTATAATTTAAGTCATAGTTATTTCCTGCCGTTCGCCGCCAAGAGATATCACAGGCGTCAGCTGTTAGTTCAGACACTTTTAAGTGCTTAAAATCTCTAAAAGTGGCCACTTGCGGTTTGTTCTTTGGATATTGCAAAGACTAATTCATGAATATTACATCACGAGCAGATAAGCCAAGTGCAGAAATTTGACCAGTGTGAATTATTATGTTTTCAGACTTGGCCGCGAAAATATCGATAAAGGTATGAGTGTCTGCAGTATTACGAGCGGCCCTAGTGAAAGCAGAATAAGATTTGAGCAGGAAAGTATATGCTTGAATTATGAAACTGCCGGACTTTTTCTTATAAAATTTATGTCCACATCTCCGGCTACAATTATGTGTTCATAAAAAGATACAGTACCTGAGGGTGCAGATCCAAATCTAGCGAGATGTCCAGATTTGGGGGGATTGTAAATTACACGTATAAGGCACTTTTTGTTGACAGGTCTAATTTCAATGAACGTATTTAATCGTATAGCAAAGTTTTGATGAACAATCCATGCATAATTTAATGCTCTAAATTTTTGTAACCTTGGCTCTTTCAATTAAACGTTTAGGTTCGGAGATATTTGAAGAAGAAAACAGAAAAAAGTTTTGATGGTTTTCTCTTCAGCACGGCTAAATTTCCGCTGGGAAATCGCGGCAAACTCAAATTATTCATATCAGAGTCCTAAGTGAGTGGATAAAACAGTTTCCAGAATTTCACTAATTTTTGGAAAGCAGAACTATACTTTTTTTGGCCTGTTCGTACTTTCTCCTGGGCCTTGCCGCGAACACCAAGCCCAATTGGGCCTCTAATATTATCGCTGGATAGTTTCTATAACTGCTCTGTTTCCGCATCTCTTCTTAGACAACAGATATCGTGACTAACGCTGTTCATAACAATAGACGGTCTCTCCAACGACCCACGCCATTGCTTAGCAACAGTCTGAGACGAGTCGAATGGAGAACAACATAAACGTTTCTGTCTTCACTCAGAAAAATCTTACAAAACCATGAAGTACAGGAAGAGTACGGAGCATCGATAGCTGTTGGAAGGTAAGCCATCACGAACATTTGATTTCAGCTAGTTCTTGCCAATCGGAACACAGGTATCAAATCGATTGCACCTTTCTGCGGACGCATAACATAAATTCTAGCGAGCACTTATGTGTACTGAATATGGATATCTTCGACACAGCAGTTATACAAACTATTATACAACAATTTGCTATTGCAAACTACTCTCCCAGTAGTTTTGTCGCGGTTTGACTGAGGCATTTTGTGTTTGAGAAACAAGAATTTGATAAATCTTGTAGTTATGGGAAAATCGGAAAACTATAAACTACAGGTGCCCCTACAAAGTGGCCACGCCAAATGCTTTCTGTATTCTCTTGTGTAGGTAATGTTGGACAAGTTGAGTAAAGCACCATGTTGTCTCGAAACACACTTTTTCCAGGCACGTATCGTAAGAAAAAATACATTTTATAAGAGTATCTAGCACATTATAGACGTATTTGTTGAAGTAAGCTACATTTTTACAGGAAGGCAGATTTGCCCTTTAGATCATAGGTGTACCATCAATGCAGTAGACTATGACAACATTTTTTTGGCTTCTCGTCTGTACAATACTGAATCGGTAGATGTTGGAATCAGAACAACGTCTATGTTAGTTCCTCTCGCTGCCAACTTAGACAACTCACACTGTGCTCCATAGGCCTGACGCTATAGTCGTCATTGCTTCATGCTGTGTTTCATTTCGGTGATACGTAATTTATACCTGTGAGAGTCATTTCTACGAGGCCTTTCACGCCATTGCGTATCCCCTGCTGTGACACAACAAAGAGTTCCGTCGACGACGAGGTCATTAAGCATTCCACACACGAGCGATGTACAGCATCTCTGGCAATGTCGCCAACAATTATCGCATGCAGTCAGTCACATACGAGCGATTTACTAAGGAATTTCAACCTGTATTTCAAACGCCACCAAGTCAGTATTTTCTGCTATCGAAAATTCACCTGCTGTGTTTAACAGAACTGCGTAGGTCAACTCACACTCATAAAAATAAGAGTTGAAATGTATTAAACTTGTTTCGGAAAGGTCGTGGTTGGAAACTGTAACCTATTCACTGAGAGCCTCTAAATCGCTTAAAGTGAATGTTGATTTCCCCAGATCGAGCTTATGCTCCATCTCTAATGACGTCTTCCACGTCCCTTGATGCTTATTCTACGTTATTTGCTAATTCTATTTGTAGTCTGGTATTTAAGAGCATTTAAGCTACACGTATTAATTTTTTAGGACAACTCTTTCCAAATTAGGTAGCTTCCGTCTATGTTACAGAATATTATTGTATCTGGACTTAGCAAAGAAGTCCTCAGTTCTCTCATAGCAGTGGTCAACCAACTGCGGACCGCGGGCCGCATGCGGCTCGTATCAAGTATTCGTGCGGCTCGCGGCTCTCAGCCGTATTTTATAGTAACACGCATCTACCAACTAATAGCAGAATAGAAAAACGTCAGCTAACGTTAAGAGCTTCTTAAGAGAGTAATTTTCCTGCTGACAAGTTAAAAAATATATACAGAAATAGTAATAAGCTGTGGTTCATTCGAATTGACATTGGTGAATTCGGTCCCTTGCCTCAGGGCCAGAGGGTTAAGTGGCTTGGCCACTGCGCTGTTAGAGAATGTGAGAGTGGGGACGTTTTATTGTTTATCTTCCATTGCTGACAACTCTTGACCCTGCTTGCCTCGTACTGGTCAGCTGCTACGGTATGCCTTTCAAGCGTAAGTAGCATGGAATTGTGAATGCGAATTATCGAGATGGTGGCAACGGCATTGCTGCAGTGGATACACCGGTTCGCGTCGGATCACCGAAGTTGAGCACTGTCGGGCGTGGCCGGCATTTGAATGGGTGACTGTCCGGGCCGCCATGTGCTGTTGCCATTTTTCGGGGTGCACTCAGCCTCGTGATGCCAGTTGAGGAGCTACTCGACCGAAGAGTATCGGCTCCGGTCGAAGAAAGCCACTATAACGACCGGGAGGGCGGTGTGCTGACCACACGCTCGTCCTACCCGCATCCTCAGCTGGGGATGTCACGGCGGTCGGGGCTTGACGACGGAGTGCTATATTATTATAGAGATGGTCGTCTTCAAATGCTATAGATATAGGAATATGAAATTAAAGCTTTTGTAATACAATGCAGTGAGTAGAATAAAAAAAAAATTCAAAACACTTAGTAAACATTTCTGACCGTGTGCGTATTTCATAAAGCATTTAAATATTGTAACGTTGTCGCTTTAATTTGTGGTGTAAGCGGAACTGATAGACAATAAAAGCGGGTTAATTGCTGTGAGCTGCCTGGGGAAGTTAATCTTGCATTACTGAGCAACTGTTTCACCAGTTTAGCTTACCAAATTCCCAACCAGACTAACATGAATTATAATCTTTTAATAGGCATACGATAACCGGTGATATATATATATATATATATATATATATATATATATATATATATATAAAAAGAGAATTTAAATAAAAAGAAATAAATCATTTTATATTTGGAAATTTATTTTAACATTGATCATTGAAATTTCAGCCTATTAAATTTGATTCATAAATAAACTGGTGCCTTATTTAGGATTGTGAAAATGTGAGATTGTAATCTTACGGAACACATCAAATATGGAGCCAAGATTGGGAGACTGCATACAACACTGCATTCATAAAACAACACACAAAGAACGTTGAAACATATGCAAGAGAAAATTAACCACTACCAACTGATTCAATTTTCACCCAAAGAAGTTACGTTCGTAGCACAATCCTGTCCGTCATGTAATTACCACACACTGGTATACTAAATTCATATTAACTCTTTGTGAAATCTTCCCGAAAAGAATAGCTGAGGGCTATTTTGATGATTACACCACATGCTTCACGTGGTCAACTTGGTTTACACAAAGAGTGTAACTCCACAATAATTTTGATAATTAAAATAAATTAGATCGAAAAGCAATTTACAAAAGAAAAACATCGAACTAGTTACTATCGTCTTACTATTAACCTGACGGGTCAAACAATTGTATAAGTACGTGGTACTGGTTTCACAAAGTACACCCCACGTGGGTTGAACATAAAGAAACGTTGCTATATTGAAAAATATTGTCAAGACGAGACGTTATAATCTCACGCACATTCGCATTTAAGATTGATGAACTTAGTTAGAGTTACTGATCAACACGTGGTTCCACTTTACTCACAAACTAGTGACAAAGCAACTACCGGAATATATTCTGAACTTCACACGAGAATTACACTGCGCTTCAATTTAAGATAACATTAGATATTTTAGAGCTAAACCTGAAATAAAGGTGATTAAATTTTCAGTTAGGCTGAACTTAAGAAATCCATTGTCCTACGGACTTAGCAGACACGCGCTTAGCCGGAGATCTTACCACTTCAGACGCTCGCCACGGACCGACTGTCCTGGTCCCTTTCTGAGGGTGCCTCACAAATACAAACGGAAGTGGCTAGAGGGGCAGCTTCCTATACCAACATGACAAGAGACGGACAGGACCATACTAAGGATAGAAACCTTTCTGCTTTTAGAAAGCGTAGCTACCTGTTCCGACGTTGGTCCTACTGTTCTCTAGCAGACAGGCTTGTCTGCTACCCTCAAGCATGCAACTAGAAACACATTTGCTCATTCATCCTCTCACACAGAAGGGAAGGGGGATGACAGTATCTTATCATATACAGTATATAAAAGAAAGCTGATGTAGGTTCCGTATGAGACTGTGTGACATGAATTACATATAAACTGTGTTTTAAAGTGTAGTAGTCTGACAGATCGCTCTTGTTTATGTGTAAAAGTAACACGTTCCACTACTCAATCTCCTCCCGGATAGTCAGAAACGCCACAGTAAATTTAGAAGAGGAATTTATGCCGTAAATGACAACAGATTTAAGAAATCAAACATGAAAGGAATCCAACAGAGACCTTTCAATATCAGTATAATTTCTGTTATTAATCTATCAATCACCTGCTCATAAAACATAACAATTCGTTAGGCAATTACAGTGCCGGCCGCGGTAGTCTCGCGGTTTTAGGCGTTCAGTCCGGAACCGCGCGACTGCTACGGTCGCAGGTTCGAATCCTGCCTCGGGCATGGATGTGTGTGATGTCCTTAGGTTAGTTAGGTTTAAGTAGTTCTAAGTTCTAGGGGACTGATGACCACAGATGTTAAGTCCCATAGTGCTCAGAGCCATTTGCACCATTTGATTTGCAACTACAGTGTCACAACTTTGGCGCCACTGAGTGTACTAGCATTCTGAAACAGAGAACAGTCGTCACAGAGTGATTCGAATGGTGCCGACTTGTAACGATCAGTACTTGGGGGCCGGCAGCCAACTTATGGCGCCCTTACTGAAGCTAGCCTGTTCCCCAACAGTAAGAAGATCGGTTCTTATGCGACCCATGATGCCGCCCCAAAACGTCAGTGTTGGCTCTTGACCAAGAAAGTTTGACGACCACTGCGTCATCGCCTTGGCCGTAATATTTTGTTGCGTCTAGACCCTTTTATATGTAGATCTAATTAGCTGATGTACGAGTCCTAATGCAGATTGATCCTTGACCTGGGTAAAGGGGGAAAAGAGTTGCACCCTTGAAGGATATCCATAAACCAACTTTGATTTTTTAAACATAAGAGATATAAATTCCTTTACTCATAGATTATACTAATTACTAGTTACCACTGGAGCCTGGACCTGAAGAATCAAGATAAGGTGCCTTGCTTTCGCAGATGACATTGCAATCTGAACACACAACTCTAAGGATGCTGTCATTACTGTCCAAGCCCTGCATGCGATAGCGGTGAAGTCAGGGTTCCAAATATCGTATGACAAGACGAAATACGAGGGTTATTCCAAAAGTAAGGTCCGGTTATAATAAAAAAATCAAAACTAAAATGTTTTTTCAAAACAATTGTTTTATTTACATTCCTTACATCTTTATCTATTTTTCTACATAACTTCCATACTTATTTAAACATTTGTCACATCGTTCAACAAGCTTTTGAATGCCCATGTTATAGAAATCGGCCGCCTGTGACGATAACCAGTCCTTAACTGCTTCTTTCACTTCATCATCTGTGTCGAAGCGCTTGCCGCCGAGAAACTCCTTTAAGTAACGGAACAGGTGGAAATCACTTGGCGCCAGGTCCGGACTGTAAGGAGGATGGTCCATCTGTTCCCATCCAAATTTCTTGATCAGAGCTTGCGTTTCATTTGCAGTGTGGGGTCTGGCATTGTCATGCAACAACAAGATTCCAGACGACAAAAGACCACGTCGCTTATTCTGGATTGCACGTCGAAGTTTAGTCAGGGTAGCGCAGTAGGCGGCTTTATTAATCGTTGTTCCTCTCTCCATAAAGTCGACTAACAATACTCCACGTCTATCCCAGAACACAGTCGCCATAACCTTACGTGTTGAGATTGTCTGCTTTGCCTTGACCTTGACTGGCGATGACGTGTGACGCCATTGCATTGACTGACGTTTAGACTCTGGAGTGATGTGAGAAACCAATGTCTCATCCCCTGTGACAACATTGTCTAAAAGACTGTCACCTTCCTTATGATATCGCTCCAAAAAATCAAGAGCAAAAGCCATTCTTTTCATTCGTTGGGGCTCAGTAAGCAGCCTGGGAACCCAACGGGCACACAATTTGTGAAACTTCAAATGTTCAGACACAATTCTGTACAAAGTTGTTCTACTCACATTCGGAAAATGCATGTCTACGTCTGTAATAGTGAATCGGCGATCTTCACGAACTTTTTTGTCAACCGCATTGACCAAATCGTCTGAAATCACTGATGGTCGGCCACACCGTGGTTCATCGTGCACATTATCCCGTCCTTCATTAAAAGCTCGCACCCACTTGCGCACTTTACTGTCGCTCATTATGTTAGGACCGTACACTTCAGTAATCTGCCGATGGATTTCCGCCGCTGAATTGTTTCTTGCAGACAAAAACCGTATCAGTGCCCTTACTTCACAATCGGCGGGCTGATCAATTGTCTTAAACATTGTAAAGTGACACTGTGAACTACACTCAGCAACAGTAACAAAGCGAATGGCGGCGTTTGACGCGCAAGGCTTGCCGGGAGTCGGCGCGCATGCGTGTTTTGTCATTGGCGCCAAATTTCAATAGTTACGGCGAATCGGACCTTACTTTTGGAATAACCCTCGTACTTTGTGAACCGGCACTCCAGTAACACCCCTTTGACGATTACACATGGAACGATTGGGAGGGTTAATCGCTTTCGTTATCTTCGTGAATGGGTCCACCCCAATGGTAGAGACGGCACCTCCATCTTAGAAAGGCTTAACAGACTCAGCGCAGCATACCATCTGTCCCACAATCTTTATAACAAGAAGTGCATTTCGAAGAATGCTAAGGTCTGTCATTACAGAACTGCTGTCAGACCACAGTTTCTGTATGCCGCAGAGACACTCTTGATGAACAGAAAAGGCACGATGGATGACATGGAGAAAGCCGAAAGACTCATTCTCAGAAAAATTCATGGGCCGAGATTGCTCCCAGATGGAACCCAATGACTGAAGTCTAATTCTGAACTGTATCAACAGTTAGAATCAGCCAACATTAGTATGCGACGTAGGAGGCTCAAGTTCTCTGGGCACCTACAACGAATAAACAACGTAAGGCTTACCAAGAAGATCTTCTCATTGGTTAAAAGCTACAAGACTAGAAGCCTGTGGCTTAATGAAGTACTAAAGAACTTGGATTCGGCTGGGATATCTGATCTTGAGGTAGAAGATGGTTCCAAATTTTGTTCTATGGTAGAGTCTTGGACCCCACCATCAAGAGTCCCTAAACGTTGGAAGCCCCTTTCACAGGAGAGGAAGGAGAAATAATCAGCAGGGCTCAAGAGATATTGGGAACAGGAGAGAGCATCGAAGAAGAACTAGTCGTAACCGCTCCTTGCACTTCGTATTCAGGCCACAAGTGGCCCATCGTGACCATCCGACCGCCGTGTTATCCTCAGATGAGGATGCGGATAGGAGGGGCGTGTGGTCAGCACACTGCTCTCCCGGTCGTTGTGATGGTTTTCTGTGACCAGAGCCGCTACTATTCAGTTGAGTAGCTCCTCAATTGACATCATGAGGCTGAGTGCACCCCGAAAAATGGCAACAGCGCATGGCGGCCGGGATGGTCACCCATCCAGGTGCTGGCAGGCTCGACAGCGCTTAACTTCGGTGATCTCACGGGAACCGGTGTATCCATTGCGGCAAGGCTGTTGCCATAAGCGCTCCTTAGTGGGCTTAAATCAATAATAATATACTAATTTTTTCATTTCTTTGCTTTTCATTTATTCCTGGCTTTCTTTTGTTTCGTTCAGGCGCCAAGGGCCCCATATCCTCGGTGCCACCGGGCTATGGCCCGGATACCTCGATTTCGTTAAGCTCCTGGGCAAGGTGAGACGTGCCCCCTGAGTCGTTCTACACGGCAAGGACTTACAGAACTCTGGCAGTCCTGAGTGAGCACAGGTTTCGAGACCGGGTTTCCTGAGCTGGGGCTTGGTCACTGCCAGCAGTCCACAAACTCTTTACACGTTTCAGTGATGGCTGAAACTTACCATGTCTTGGAGAAAACAGGGATCTTAGCTTAATCAGGTGGTTAGTGAGAACGAGAGCAACCTTCATTCTTGAGATGCACTGGGCACGGATGGTGTGGATGACTGTTGAAGTGAAGCACTTGTTATAGAAAGCAACTGTCTGCCACACCTGGTTGGTTTAGGCTTGTCCAGGTAATGTGTGGCTCTGTCTAGCCCGATTTTTACTTTCCAAGTTGCCCGTAGGAACAAAGTATGGACCTTAACAACATAAATTTGAAACTTCAAACCACCGAACGAAGAGAGCTCGCGTGAGTTGTCATGCAGGCAAACAAAAGAACGACACAGATATTAATATCAATAAAGTAATTCGTTACAAAATGAGTTTTAGTAGTGAAACGAGAGGAAGAGACGTTTGAGAAGTTGTTCTCCTTTTATGTTCAAAAAGGGTTAGAAGCAGTAGCAAAAAACGAGAGTGTATTAACAATTTGTAACGATACTCTCGTCGTAACCTCTACATCTTGTCATATTACTTCAGTCTGGAACCGCACGACCGCTACGGTCGCAGGTTCGAATCCTGCCTCGGGCATGGATGTGTGTTGTCCATAGGTTAGTTAGGTTTAAGCAGTTCTAAGTTCTAGGGGGCTGATGACCTCAGATGTTAAGTCCCATAGTGCTCAGAGCCATTTGAACCATTTTTTTTGTCATATTACATTCAAGGTGCTGGACGAGTATAAAGTTATCATCGCAAGGGACGACATACTTAATCTAGGTAAAGACGTTGTCACTTCGCGACATTATGTCTAGGGATGTTACTAAATTGTGGAAGAAATGATCTGGAGAAAACGTTGCGGAGGTGGGCTATACTATAAAAAGAGCGAATGGTGTGGTGGACAAGACAGTAGTCTTTATAATAACGTTTGACTTACCAGTTTTGTCGAAATATGTAAAGGCAGACTTCCGACAGCTCATAGTGCGGCCATAGATGTCAAGTCTAAGATGAGAGATGTAGCTCTACTAAAACAACTACAGAAGGCCAAGACAAGTGGGAAAAGCAATTCACAAACCAGGGTTCACACGTTCGTTACTGCAATTTGCGGAAACTGTTCGGCAGATTACGCTGCTGGAATCCTCGATTGCCAAATATTCCTTAAAGAAAAAATTCAGAAATTGAAATTAACGTTAAAATTAAAAATAATACAGTGCCTTGAAAAAACAACAAGCACTACGACCCAACTGACACTTCCGAACAAACGACTTCAGGTACCTTACAAACTGTAATTCAGAGTCTAGACGTTAGTTAGGTCAGAGTGAGGAAGAACCCCTCATTACAGCTCCTTTGCCGGCAGGAAAGAAATTCTAATACACTGGTGTGTTTCTAGGTACATTATGTACCTTCATATGGGAGGTGGGACCACACAATACGCCCAGGAACATTGTTGAACGTGATCATTTTGGTGATCCTGTGTCATAGTGTGGAGAGGCATAACGCTGAATGGGAGTACTGAGTTTCAGCTCTTTGAACACGGTACACTCATCGATCAAAGTTAGTAGCTGATAATGCGCCGGCGCATCGAAAAGCGCAATTGGAGCAGCTCTTGAGACGCGAGGATATTCAGCGAATGGGCAGGCCTGACAGTTTCCCCGACTTAAATCGCATCAAGCACGTATAGGATGCGTTGTGTAGGTTTATTGTACCACCTTCACATGCACCAGCGGTTGTCAACCGCCCTGGTGGAGGAACGGAACACCCTAGCACAAGAGCTCTTTATCAACCTTGTGGCCAACATGCGAGCATGTTAAAGGGTACGGATTACCGTCTGTGGTGTTTGTATCATTTAGTGAAGCATACGAAAAACGGGAGAAGGACTTTTATTGAAGAAATTCGAACAAAACACGGCACGATTCTCAGAACCCAGCAGGATATCATGGACGAGATTTATCGCTATTATTGCGATTCCTTGGAAGAATTCCTTGACATCCTAGCCCCGCAGCTGACAGAAGATGACAACGAAAATTTTCTCGAGGTTGTCAGTGAAGAAGACGTGTATGAGACTCTGTGCGCCTCGCCACCAAAAAAATCCCCAGGACCGGATGGTCTGCCAGCAGAGTTTTACATCCGTTACTGGCCAATAGTAGGTGCGAAAATCACGGACATTGTAAATGAGGTTATTCAGGGTAAAATGATTCCGGCTGAGTTTAAGGAGAGTAAAATTGTTCTGGTGCCAAAAAATAATGGAAACAAAGATTTAAATAATTTTCGTCCAATTTCACTGCTGAATTCTGATTATAAATTAATAGCTAGAATTATAAACAAGAGAATTTCATGCCTTACAGATAAAATTATTAGTCAACATCAGAACTGTGCGCAAGGCAGAACCATTTTTCAAAATCTAGCGGAATTCAGGGATATCATTGCAATAACTTCTGTAACAAACATAAAGTGTGCTTTATTGTTTTTAGATTTTTATAAGGCGTTCGATGTAGTAAACCATGAATATCTTCTACAGACATTGAAGAAAATAAGTTTCAACGATAGGGTTATACAGTTCATTAAGAACATAGCAACTGGAATAAATGCTAAAATAGCGGTGCATTGTCAACAATGCAGGCCGATGCAAATACAACGAGGTGTTCCTCAAGGAAGTCCTCTGTCCATGTCGCTCTTCGCAATTTTGCTGGAACCTTTCCTCCGACATGTCCATGCTACATTAAAAGGCTTAACATTATCACAAAACAAAACAGTTGTAAGAGCCTATGCTGACGATATAGGGGTCTTTATAAGGAATAATGACGAGGTAACCACGCTAGCAACAGTGATTGATTCGTACTGTAGAGCATCTGGAGCCAATGCAAACGGAAAAAAAGTAAGATGTTAAATCTCAGAGGTTTTGATAATATCAACGTCGAGTGGGCAAAATTAGTCCGACAACATAAAACACATGGGATCACCCTGACAGCATGCCCTATGAAAATGACGGCTTTAAATTGGAAAGTTGCAGCAGATAAAGTGCAAGGAGCCATTGCAGAGAATTTAACTCGATATATGAACCAAGTTCAAAGAACACAGTATATCAACTCATGCATCCTTGCTAAGGCTTATTATACTGCCCAGCTGTTTCCAATACCGAGAATGATAGCGAGGAGAATAATGTCCAAAATCACAAAATTTTTGTGGAGAGGTGAAGTGTTCAGAGTACCTGCTAAAGTAGCCACTTTAGATCCTAAAAATGGTGGACTAGGATTAACTGATATAACGGATAAAGCTTCTGCTCTTTTTATCAAAAGGCAAGTTAATTTAATAAGAGACTCGCGAGAAAGCATAACCAGCCAACTTTTCGAGATCATTAAACCTCCAAGCCTGCTTCCCCCGATTGACGTGCAGAATATCAACAGTCGCTTACAGCACGTGAGGATTTTCTATGTTGAGTTTAGTTATGTCAGTGTCGAACTCAGGCAGTCCCGACACTTAACATCGAGAGCCATAATGCGGGAACGAAAGAAAAGCGAAGGAAGAAACAAAATAGAACGACAGTTTCCAAACATTGAGTGGACTGAGATTTGGAAAAACATTAGTTCTAATGTGCTCACGTCTAATATAAAAACGTCATGGTACAAGACAGTTAACAACATAGTTAGCACCAATGAAAGACTGCACGCAATCGGACTCTGTGAAACAAATTTATGTCAACAATGCCATCTAGTTGACACAGTAATTCATCGATATACATGCAGTGGTCACATGAATAGTTGGAAGTGGATCCGGGAGCAAATAGCTCTGATTACAAGAACATCCCCTGAGTATGTATCGCTGTCATTGATACACAGGCCTGAAGCACGCTATTTCCCAGAAGCAAAAAATAACGCTGTGTACTGGTTGCTGGGAAATTTTGTTAACTACGTCCTTAACAAATTAGGATCCGATAGCATCATAGAGTTCAAGGTACACATGCTGTGTGAGTTCCACAAAATTAGAAGCTATTCGAATCACAAGAAAAAGTTCGGTAATATGCTAAAAATTGTATTTGAAAGAATGGGCATTGGTTAATATAAAAAAGAAGACTGTGTTGACAGTGATGTATTGTAGTTACCTTAAGGATACTATTTAAGATTTTACAGTATATTTATGATGTGTGCTTTCTCTACTTCAGAGAGTAGTTTTTTGAAATTTATAAGCTAATGTACAGAACTTATGTGACATTGAGTTTGTGTGTCTAATAGTGCCAAACACAAAACATGAAAGGTGCATTCTTGGCTTATACTAGAAATTTGGAAATAGACAGTTTTTATAGAAATCTCCTTATCGATTGGTTAAAACCATAAGATTCTATCCGATAAATGTAATATTCAATGGCTGGCACATTGCCCTGTTCATTTTTGCAGTGAAAGACTGATTATATAGATCTGATCACTTCAAATACTTAGATTCAATTAATGTCCAGAAAGTGTAGTTGGAAGGCTAGTCAACTTTATTATATATCTCCTTTCCGCCATTCTCAAGTATTTATGTTTAATTTAATTCTTCCTGGTGATTTAGTCAGTAACACAATCTTCTGTTATCTTTCCTTAATGTCAGCGCAATTGAAATGATCAAACCGCTTTGTTTAAATAACTTCATGTATGTATAACTTAGTATGTATTTGCAATGTGTAACATTGCTTTTTTTAAATAAAGGTTTTATAAAAAAAAAAAAAAGTAGCTGAGTGGTCAGCGTGACAGACTGTCAATCCTAAGGGCCCGGGTTCGATTCCCGGCTGGGTCGGAGGTTTTCTCCGCTCAGGGACTGGGTGTTGTGTTGTCCTAATCATCATCATTTCATCCCCATCGACGCGCAGGTCGCCGAAGTGGCGTCAAATCGAAAGACCTGCACTAGGCGAACGGTCTACCCGACGGGAGGCCCTAGCCACACGACATTTCATTTCATTTCATCTTTCAGTAAAAATGTCATTTCTGTTAGACTCATCGCGGATTTCTCTCAGTTGCCTTCTGTACTACACTGTAGCAGTTGTTTCTATGTATGGTCCAAATTTCATCGAGGTATATTACTTGGAAGTGGCACATCATGCTAAAGTTACTTTCATCCTTTGGTTTTGAATACCACTGTACAACCGGGACCTCACTCGTACCTCATGTAATCCTCATGTAATGGCCATACGGAGTATAATGCCTCTCACTGCTTTAACATTTGAATAGATTATCATAGAAATGAAATACTAAGTAAATGAGAAACAATCGCCATTTCCGAGCAGGAGCAGAAGGAGAGACGCCATTATCTTAACATGAATGAAATTTAATTCCAGCTCTTGGCACTACGTAATTTTTCAAACTGTTACTATTGCTTACTAGTTGCAGACGCTTTGTTAATCTGTAATACGAATTACAAAGAAACAGACTTCTGCCCAGCATCACATGATCCAGCGTAACACACAGAGTTGGTAGCAGCGAAGCACTCTTCTTTCACTTGTGAGAGGTAAACCTCTCGTTATGTGACGTTTGTCACAGGGTCTAATGATACCGAATTTCTGGTACTGCAGAAGGCTATTCGGCATAGGAGTTATTTCACATGAGGAAGGTTGAAAATAACGTTACGGAGACCTAGAAGACAGGGCACAGTCACACGCCGGAAGTGTAACTGCTGCTGTTCAAATTGCCGGCAGTGTGAACCAGAGGTGCTCATGTTTTGTACCCAGGTGCTGGACTCGTATGACTATGGTTAATGTAATCTGGCAACTTTCGGAACCTATATACACGAAGACGTCCATCATGATGCTGTACGCAGAACCAGTCTGAATCCAGCGTTGTTGTCGGGCAAACCACGGTCGCCGCGCCTCTGTTTACTCTCGCGTCATGGGACGGTGGTCGCTATGTTGACAGTCTGTGGTGCTTCAGAAGTCGCCGCGCTGCCCATGTGGATACTTACCTGACTGTAAACAAGGTCACTTCATGAGCCAAGAACCGTGACAGTGCTGTACGACACTGCTCGGCCGAACGAACAATACGTCTGTAATCTTGGGCAATTCAGATCTTGCAAGGTGTTGAGTATGTCTCACTTCCACACATCGATACGACATTCGCAGGAAGTCATGGGATCCCAGCGCGACTAGCAGTATCGCAGAACGAATTTCGACACTTGCTGGTACATTTCTCATTCTTATACTAGGCACAAAGTAGTCTTATGACAAATATCGGGTGGCTATAAATAAAGTGCAGCTAATAACGGATGTCCAATGTCGGTTGTTATTATCGTACGGAAGCGGAACTTGCTAGATACGCTAGTGCGTGAATGCGGAACCGATCACAGCTGGAAAAAAATAGTTGCAGTTTTGACCACTAGGTGCAAATATGGCGCTGTGAATGCAAGAAAGACTTATAGATATGCTTCCATATGTAATGGATTAGGAACTGGATGTGAGCAGAAAAGGCCAACAATTGAGAAAGGCATAATGTTGATTTTATTATGACCGCCAGTTACACAATTTGTTCAGTATGAGCATCGTAGACGTCGAAGAGATGCTGCATCCGTAAATCGACGTGATCAAAGGTTGTTCTCAGCAGCTCCGTTGGAATCTGAGCTACATGTTCCTATGTACTAGCCTTTAGATCAGGTAGAGGCGACCGTTTCTCTGGTAAACGCGTTTTTTTAGATGTCCCCGATCCAAAAGTCACATGGATTCAAATCAGGTTATCTTGCAGGCTACGCAACTGGGAAACCTCTGGAATTAACACGTTCGTGGAAGGCTGCATTAATCACATCTTTCACAGGGCGAGTAACCCGAGACGTTGCCTCATTTTGCATGAAAACGGTGGTTTACACACAGCTGTGCTCTACATCTACATCTACATCTACATTGGTACTCCGCAAGCCACCCAACGGTGTGTGGCGGAGGGCACTTTACGCGCCACTGTCATTACCTCCCTTTCCTGTTCCAGTCGCGTATGGTTCGCGGGAAGAACGAATGTCTGAAAGCCTCCGTGCGCGCTCTAATCTCTCTAATTTTACATTCGTGATCTCCTCGGGAGGTATAAGTAGGGGGAAGCAATATATTCGATACCTCATCCAGAAACGCACCCTCTCGAAACCTGGCGAGCAAGCTACACCGCGATGCAGAGCGCCTCTCTTGCAGAGTCTGCCACTTGAGTTTATTAAACATCTCCGTAACGCTATCACGGTTACCAAATAACCCGGTGACGAAACGCGCCGCTCTTCTTTGGATCTTCTCTATCTCCTCCGTCAACCCGACCTGGTACGGATCCCACACTGATGAGCAATACTCAAGTATAGGTCGAACGAGTGTTTTGTAAGCCACCTCCTTTGTTGATGGACTACATTTTCTAAGCACTCTCCCAATGAATCTCAACCTGGTACCCGCCTTACCAACAATTAATTTTATATGATCATTCCACTTCAAATCGTTCCGCACGCATACTCCCAGATATTTTACAGAAGTAACTGTTACCAGTGTTTGTTCCGCTATCATATAATCATACAATAAAGGATCCTTCTTTCTATGTATTTGCAATACATTACACTTGTCTATGTTAAGGGTCAGTTGCCACTCGCTGCACCAAGTGCCTATCCGCTGCAGATCTTCCTGCATTTCGCTACAATTTTCTAATGCTGCAACTTCTCTGTATACTACAGCATCATCCGCGAAAAGCCGCATGGAACTTCCGACACTATCTACTAAGTCATTTATATATATTGTGAAAAGCAATGGTCCCATAACACTCCCCTGTGGCACGCCAGAGGTTACTTTAAAGTCTGTAGACGTCTCTCCATTGATAACAACATGCTGTGTTCTGTTTGCTAAAAACTCTTCAATCCAGCCACACAGCTGGTCTGATATTCCGTAGGCTCTTACTTTGCTTATCAGGCGACAGTGCGGAACTGTATCGAACGCCTTCCGGAAGTCAAGAAAAATAGCATCTACCTGGGAGCCTGTATCTAATATTTTCTGGGTCTCATGAACAAATAAGGCGAGTTGGGTCTCACACGATCGCTGTTTCCGGAATCCATGTTGATTCCTACATAGTAGATTCTGGGTTTCCAGAAATGACATGATACGCGAGCAAAAAACATGTTCTAAAATTCTACAAGAGATCGACGTAAGAGATATAGGTCTATAGTTTTGCGCATCTGCTCGACGACCCTTCTTGAAGACTGGGACTATCTGTGCTCTTTTCCAATCATTTGGAACCCTCCGTTCCTCTAGAGACTTGCGGTACGCGGCTGTTAGAAGGGGGGCAAGTTCTTTCGCGTACTCTGTGTAGAATCGAATTGGTATCCCGTCAGGTCCAGTGGACTTTCCTCTATTGAGTGATTCCAGTTGCTTTTCTATTCCTTGGACACTTATTTCGATGTCAGCCATTTTTTCGTTTGTGCGAGGATTTAGAGAAGGAACTGCAGTGCGGTCTTCCTCTGTGAAACAGCTTTGGAAAAATGTGTTTAGCATTTCAGCTTTACGCGTGTCATCCTCTATTTCAATGCCATCATTTTCCCGTAGTGTCTGGATATGCTGTTTCGAGCCACTTACTGATTTAACGTAAGACCAGAACTTCCTAGGATTTTCTGTCAAGTCGGTACATAGAATTTTACTTTCGAATTCAATGAACGCTTCACGCATAGCCCTCCTTACGCTAACTTTGACATCGTTTAGCTTCTGTTTGTCTGAGAGGTTTTGGCTGCGTTTAAACTTGGAGTGGAGCTCTCTTTGGTTTCGCAGTAGTTTCCTAACTTTGTTGTTGAACCACGGTGGGTTTTTCCCGTCCCTCACAGTTTTACTCGGCACGTACCTGTCTAAAACGCATTTTACGATTGCCTTGAACTTTTTCCATAAACACTCAACATTGTCAGTGTCGGAACAGAAATTTTCGTTTTGATCTGTTAGGTAGTCTGAAATCTGCCTTCTATTACTCTTGCTAAACAGATAAACCTTCCTCCCTTTTTTTATATTCCTATTAACTTCCATATTCAGGGATGCTGCAACGGCCTTATGATCACTGATTCCCTGTTCTGTACATACAGAGTCGAAAAGTTCGGGTCTGTTTGTTATCAGTAGGTCCAAGATGTTATCTCCACGAGTCGGTTCTCTGTTTAATTGCTCGAGGTAATTTTCGGATAGTGCACTCAGTATAATGTCGCTCGTTGCTATGTCCCTACCACCCGTCCTAAACATCTGAGTGTCCCAGTCTATATCTGGTAAATTGAAATCTCCACCTAAGACTATAACATGCTCTTCCAAAGCAGGAATCACATTCTGTACAGGGAGATCTCGATAACGTGCAGACGTAACGGTACACTTGACAGACCCTCTGGGAGTATTCTCTTCAAAGAAGAACGGTCCGGGAGTAAAAGTGCTTGTAAATCCACACCACACAGTCCCATATGGCGAGCGCAGTCGCTCTTCGTGCACAACGCACCGTTTTACTGTACCACAAATTCGGCAGTTCTGTGTATTCACTGTACCTTGTACTGTAAAAGTGGCTTGTCACTTCACAGAATATTGTCCGGCCACAGGTCATCAATTTCGATCCATGCCAGGAACCGAAGAGCAAATTCAGAATGGAAGCCACGAGGTTACAGTTGCAGCACCATCTGGATCATGCATGAATTCCTTTGTGCAATAGACCGCAAAACTTCCCGTAGTGTTGACCATAGGATGGACAATTCTCGTGACACTGCACGGGCAGTAGCATTATCCGGGACACATGCTGTATGGTTACAGCAACAGCAACCTCGTCAATAACTTCCACCGGGATAGGAGACCTCTCTCTTCCAGGTGTCACACCAAGCTCACCTATGTTTCCAAATTTTACTGTCATCTTCTTTAAACCATTTAATGACACCGTGCCTCTCCTCAGACATTTCAATCGACGATACTCTCTCAGTGCAGCACTGTAATTGTTGCCGTTCACTTAAAACGATTTCACTGACAGAGCAGAGTCTCTCTTCGATAGTCATTCTGTTCACTGACCTTACGCCTTGTCAAATGACAGCGTTGATATCATATCGTTATACAAACAGTGCGCAGCGCTAGGTTTGCATCTGTTAGCCAATAGGAAATAATGTTTTCCTAGCGTAAATCGATTCTGCAATAATGCATTAGCGTATCTACAGAGTTTCACTGCCAAACGATAATTACAGCTCACACTGGACCTCGACAGGTAGCTACACTTTAATTACAACTACCTGGTACTTAATATTCAAATGCAGTTTCAGATTGAGAAACCCACTGCTCGATCTTTCTTTACAAACAAAATCGAGATAACATTACTCCTTCTTACTTTGTATGGTTGTGCTGAAAAGCTAATCATTTGCACATCCATTCGTGATAATTTAACATTTGTTGCGTGCCATCCCCAACGTGTTTGTAATTTCAATGGCCAGAAGTATATACACGCAGGTTGGTGTCACAGCACCAAATAAATGACCACCTTTGCGCTCGCTGCTTCGCTGGCGTAGAACTGTATAATCTGCACAAATGTTCTTTTTTTTTCTTCTTTAATCGAATTTTTAACTTGTCCACAAATTGTGACACCTTCTAAACTTTTCACGCTAATTAGGGCTACAGAAAGGTGGTCTTCTCCGAACGTACTTCTGACCAAAAAGCGATTCTGGTAGCTGTAATCCAAGCTTTTCGTTAATCAAGCCTCTTGCATGCATGTGGTGACATTTTCATAGAACTTTCATCTCCTAACACATATTACTCTGTACCTAACCGAAAAGTGAGATACCAGTTATGGAAGAGTGAGCTTGAAAAGTTTATAATACAACGAAATACTTTCTTAAACATTTTCATTCTCTATATCATGGCCTTAGAGGTTGAATTTCAAAAACATTGAAACACTATTTTTTAATTACTAATAGAGCAACGAAACACAAATTTTGTGTTTTCGTAAATTTCATAGAACTTCCCATCCCCTATTTCATTCCCTTGGGGTTTGAATTTCCAAAAACACTGAAACACGTATTTTTTATTTGTAGCAGAGGAGTCAAATAACAGTTTTCATAGATGTAGCTTTAAAATGCACTAGTAGTTCATTAATAATGATTTATTTTTAAAATATTTTACCTCTTTAGTAGTTGAATTTCCATAAAGGCTGACACATGTATTTCTTTATTTCTGACTGAGAAACCAAATGCCACGGTTAGTAGTTCTAATTTCTAAATTGCCTTAATAGCTACATATTTTCAAAAAACCTTTCATCCTTTATTTTAATCACTTAGAGGCGGAATTTCGAAAAATCCCTTCTTAAATCACGCCTGTATTATAACAGCCCATCCTCTCCAAATTTCGAGTTTGTGTCCTTTGCGGTTCGGGCTGGGCGATGATAAGTCAGTGATTTAGCCTAACCCTGTCTCACCCCCTTAGGGGTTGACTTTCCAAAAACAGTGAAATGTGTATTTTTTTATTTCCAACTAAGAATCAAAATTCAAATTTTCAGTAAATTTAGTAAATTTAGCGTTAAAATTGCTTTCATAATTAAATATTTCATAAAACATTTCATCCTCTATTTCATCTCCGTTAAGGATTGAATTTCCAAAAACAGTAAAATTATAACAGTAAAATTATAACCGATAAGTGAAATACCTATTTTCATAGATGTCGCTTTAAAAATGCTTTAGTATTTCTTTGATAACGTTTTATTTAGAAAAGCTTCCATTATCCGTTTCACCTCCGAAGGGGTTAAATTAAAAAAAATGCTGAAACACGTATTTCTTCATTTCTGACTGAGAAACTAATACCAATTTTCGTAAGTGTATCTTCAAAATTGCTTAAATAGATACATATTTTCAAAAAACCTTCCATCCCCTGCTTCACTCCCTTAGGGGTGGAATTTCGAAAAATCTCTCTTTAAACGACACCTGCAGAATAAGGTCAACACCTCCAATGTATACGAAGAATGGTTTATGAAGAGTGAAGTTACTGCAGAAGCTTACCAGCGAATGTGTGCGAAATGTAGTAAACATAATATTCTTAGGTTCAAAAATGGCTGTGAGCACTATGGGACTTAACTTCTGAGGTCATCAGTCCCCTAGAACTTAGAACTACTTAACTAACCTAAGGACATCACATACATCCATGCCCGAGGCAGGATTCGAACCTGCGACCGTAAGCGGTCGCGCGGTTCCAGACTGCAGCGCCTAGTACCGCTCGGTCACACCGGTCGGCTATACTTAGGTGGTTCTGCGTTCTTCAGTGTCGCGTACAATCATACCCAGACCGGAAACTGCTGAAACCGCATTTAAATCGCTAGATACAATGGCGACGCTACTGTTTCTCATTTCAAAAAGGGCTCATGAAGTAAAACAGTGATTTGCCTGGGTGTGAATCTTAGAAACTACGAGTATGAACAACTGCATGAACGACATCTGAACTTTTATTTCAACTACCAATAAACACCGTCTACTTAGAATTTTCATTTAAATTACTCTCACCATTCAAATAAAAAGTGCTTTCTGGTTTATTGTAGTCACGCTTCTAGTATAAGTTACGCACACAGAACGCTTCACTGTATTAATTAGAGGTTGAGACTTGTTTGTAAACTGCCATTTATCCTTTTGTTGATGCTACCGACTCCTTTCTGGTCAACAAAATTTTTGCTACAAACATTATGAATGGCATTCTTTGCTAAGTTGTGGGTACTAAATTCGAAAATAAAATCTGTTTTTGGTTACTTGGCTCAGTTTTCTTGTTGCACGCTATCCTCTGCCTACTGAAATCTTTGAAAACCCTGCGTATTTATCAGTAAACTCTTCCGGGCTAAGTTGCCGTGGTCGATCTGTAGAACTTCTTCTCCCTGACGTTTCGTTCTCAACTACGGAGAACATCTTCCGAGGTGAGTCGACGACTTGAGGGAGAAGAAGTTCTACAGATCGACCACGGCAACTTAGCCCGGAAGAGTTTACTGATAAAGACGCCAGCCGTGAAAGCCTACATGGAATGACCCTGCGTATTGTTTATTCTTCTGCGGCGTAACTTTAATAAAGAGCGTCACATCACAAAAGTGACTTCTTATTTCTTCATGTGTAATGTATTTTTAAGTGATGTTAGTTTTAAAATAGAAAGAAAATTCATTATTGAAGTAGAAAAGATTCCACGTTAATGTTGACTATTAACTTTTAAAGAACGCGCCTCCCTACGAATTAGTTTCATAAATTTCCTTCTTCCAAATTAAGATTAGTAGCCATCCTGTTACACATTATCTGAACAGAAGTATCCCGTCACCCCTATAATGCCTAATTGACCACTGGATGTCAAGAGAGACTGACTCACCAGCGTACAACATGACGGGTAGTGCTTCGATCAGGAGAGCTCAGTGAGTTCGAGCGTGGTCCAGTCATTGTATGTCACGTGACTAACAAGTCCATCAGGGACATTTTAACCCTTATAAAGTTGGCCAAGTCGACTATAGGTGTTGTGATTGTGAAGTGGAAACACGAAGGAACGACTACAGCTAAACCGACGCCAGGCAGACCTTGCGTACTGACTCACAGCAACTGTGGAGCACTATTGCAGATGGTAACTGTAAAAAACTGTATGAAATCAGCGACACAAATCAATCGTGATTTCAAAGTGCATTCCTGTTAGTACAATGACTATGCGCAGTGAGTTGAAAAGAATTGGATACAATGGCGGAGTTGCTTCCCATAAGCCACACGATTGTGTATTCAGTGATAAGCGAGACTTGAGGTTTTCTAAAGAACGTCGACACTGGACAAGTGATGATTGGAAATGGGTGATTTGGAGTGATGTGTGGCTCGAATTTGGCGCTGAGAAAGTTGCTTGTCGTCATGTGTAGGGCCAACAGCGAATTTCGGAGGAGGAGGTGTTCTAGTATAGCGGTGTTTCTCGTGGTTAGGTTGTGGTCACCTTATTATGCTAAATCCGAAAGGATGTGAACACTTTTTACGGGATTTTGTACTGTGTACAGTATAAGAAGAGTTCTTAGATGTTAACTGTTTGTATCATAATGGAAATGCACCCTTTAGACCACATTAGATTAAATTTTCGTTCCATAGACCCAAAAATGAGATGATTCTCGTGGCTCTGGAACACGTCAGGAAGTATAAAATAAGAAACATAAAACATTTGAGTATAATATTCACTACCCTGATCATTTGTCAGGAGATTGTAAAAATAGGTGAATACATTACAGTAAACTGGAACTGTTAATATTTACGGAATTAATACACAGTCAGAATGAAACATAGTTATGCACCTTTAATAAATTTATCATACATAAAATACCTAATCTTGACTGTTGTGACCAAATGCTGTCAAAACTGAAATCTAACTAGACATTTTTACTTAATCTGGTCTAACAGTCAATGTTAAGATACTCGTCTATGGAGTGCAAGTAGTTACGTACCAAAAAGTCTTTCTAACTCTGTTTAAACTGTGCATTCTCTGAAACCAACTTTTTAATGGGCAATTTATTGAAAATGTAAGTTCCTGAATATTGAACCACTTTTTGGAACAAGGTAAGTGATTTTAGGTTCTTATGTTGATTGTTCTTATTCCTAGTATTCCTACTATGTATTGAGCTATTGGTTGGAAAAAGCGACATATTACTTGCAAAAAATTTCATTAAGGAATAAATATACTGAGAAGCAGTGGTTAGAATACAAAATTCCTTGAACAGATTTCTACATGATGTTTTTGAATTTATACCACAAATGATCCTTACTAAACGCTTTTGCACGCTAAAAACTTTTGCGCAATTCGATGAGTTACCCCAAAATATTATCCCATATGACAAAACAGAATGAAAGTAAGCAAAGTATGCAAGTTTTTTTATATTTTTATCTCCTACATCTGACATCATTCTTACTGGAAATACAGACTTGTTTAGGCGCTTTAGCAATTCTGTGGTATGCCCTTCCCAACAGAATTTATTATCCAGTTCTAAACCCAGAAATTTAACACTGCCAATTTCTTCAATCTGCGTGTCTTCATATGCTATAGACATGCTGGAAGAAAATCCCTTACAGGTTCTGAACTGCATATAATGGGTCTTTGCAAAGTTTAATGTCAGTGAATTAGCTTTAAACCATTTATGAATGTCTTTGAAATTTTGATAGCAGCCATTTCTAAATATGTACTTGGATTGCTGCTTACTGCAATGTTTGTATCACTGCAAACGAAACAAACTTAGCATCTGGCAATGTAACAGACAACAGCTCATTAATGTACGTAAAAAAGCAACGGAACCAAGATGGAACCTCGAGGAACACCACATGTAATTAATTCCCTATCAGATGAAGAATGACCGCTTAGTGTACAGGTATTTCGCAACGACACCCTTTGTTTCTTGATAGATAAGATCAAACCGTTTTGCGGCACTGGTGGTGACACCATAACATTCTAATTTACTTAAGAGACTGCTGTGATTCACACAGTCAAGGGCTTTTGACAGGCCACAGAAAGTGCCAGTGGCCTCTAATTTGTTATCTAATGAATTAAGTATATTCTCACTGTACATGTAAATAGCTTTCTCTATATCAGAACCCTTAAGAAACCCAAACTGTGACTTGGAAAATATATTATTTGCAGTCTGACGTTTAAGAAGACGCTTGAACATAAGCTTTTCAAATATTTTTGAAAAAGTCGGCAAAAGTTAACTTGGTCGATAGTTTGATGGTATCTCTTAGTCCCCCTTCTTGTAAAGAGGCTTAATTTCAGCATATTTTAGCCCATCAGGAAATCTTTCACTGATAAGAGATTGATTACACAAGTAATTTAAGATAGAACTCAACTAGCATGAGTGCTCTTTGATTAACTTCGATGATATGACATCATGCCCACTAGAATACTTAGACTTTAAGAATTTTATGGTGGATGCTACTTCTTTGGGAGTCGTGTCATTTCCAGTTGTCTGAAGTTATTTTTAAAGACTGGACTCAGACACTCCACTGCACTGTTCACTGAACCTGATAACCCCAAGATGCCTGTGATCAGCAGCGTGTGTGAGGCAATGGTTTGTGGACAATAACATTCCTAAAATGGACTGGCCCGCCTTGAGTCCGGACATGATGAAACGGTACAGTAGTTTCCGCTCTATAAGCAGCAGGTTTCGCTGCTCGCTCGCACCGGGAAATACAAACATGGGCGGCTCCGCCGCCAATTTTATTGCACGACGCGGCCGGCCGCGGGTTCAACAGAACCCATGTGGACGGGTGGAAAGAAATGTATCAGGCTTCATAATACGTATTTATATGTGTCGTGTATTATGCATTTCTTGCACGTGAATGTGAACCTGCATATGAACTTCCATAATCCTCCTCACACCTTTCCGTAAAGCGTGGCCAAATTTTAGTTGGGAAGTACTTTTGTAGGGGATCAGAGAGACAGCACAGGCGGGTAAAAGTCAATGACGTTCCAATGTCACAAGATTTGGGGTGGAGAGGTTGGTCACGGCAAAGTTGTTCGACCATCCCCTCCACTGGGGCCCAGGAAGACCTCTGGGTGCCCACCATATTCGGAGTGTTACAGAAGACGGGTAAGTGAACAGACGTACCCTCAGTGCGTCTGTCTCAATGTTCAAGCATGGAAGAGAGGTATTTGAATATTTGTACTAATTCTTTTATTTCCAGCTTCGGATTGTGTAAGGAAATGAATGTTCTCGTTTAATTTCGGAAATTTGACCCCCTGTGTTAATGTATCTGGTCCCCAGTTTGCCCGTTATCCTCCTCACGTAGTGTATGTCCTATGTAAAATAGTGGGAGACTTTGATGGTATACATTTGGCCAACGCAATTCCGTCTTGCCCGTAGAAATGTGCTTGCAGATTAGTATATAATATACCTGAGCTATACGTTGTAAAATTGTAATATCTGTAAATTGGAGCAGTTGCTGCAATCGCTGTAAAGTCGAGTGATAATGTTTAAAATAAATAGGTAATCAATTGTCATCAATCTTTGACATACCTTAAAAATCACAAAGAAGTCAAGTTAAAGGAATTCATTTAAAATAAAAGATATAGAATGCAGGGACCCACACGTCAGCGTGTGAGCCCTCCAGCCCAGCCCAGCCTAGGATCCTACAGAAAGGGCACGCAGTCTAGGTAGCGCTCTCAAGCTCCCCTCCCCAGTTATCCGTTTCGTAATTTTCATTCAGGGCTTGACGACATCAACTTTCATTTGGCGTCCCTAGGCATGGAGGTTAGACGGTAATCTTTCAATGAACCCAATGGAAGAATGAGCTGCCAGACATTCAGGAAGCACACTGAAAGTGTAACCAATAGAGTTCAAGCTGTACTAAAGGCCAAGGTGGACATATCGCATATTAATGTCCACTTATAGGTACCGTAATTGATCAGATAGCGTACAATCAGCGGAAAGTTACACAAGTAGTGCACAGCGTGATTTCTCAGTCATCTGACGTATTCAGAATGGATAAGATCGATGATTACAGCTTCCTTACAGGGCGAGGTGACCCACCAAGGATTCGTCCAGAAGCTGAGTGGGATGATCACTGTTATTAGTATTTGTGTGTATTGGTTCCTGTTACTATAACAATTGCGTTATTTCGTGTTTTGAGGACAAATTTTACCAGAATACTCGGCGGTGGTGGTATGCTGTAATGAGGTCCTTGCATCTTCTTTCCTGTGGAAAATGTAATCTGCGGACTGCAGACCGCTGCTATTATCTACGGGCACTGAAGCAGGCAGATAAGAACAGCATCGTTATCAGGGAGAGTAGGTTAAACAGCGGTGGCTGCCATTTGGGCAGCTGACTACTGGCCTACCGGCAGAGGGCAGGCGCTGGCGCTGAGCTCCCGCACTGTTGGCTATACTGCGTCACACTGTCCATGAAAGAGGCGACAGGAAGGGAAGGAGTCATATGACTCGCGATCTGCCTTAGGCAGCAGATGACGAGGTCTCATTCTAGGCAAGAATTTTACCTTCGATTGTTCCTATACATGTCCCGAATTGTTTCATACGACAATTTGTCCACACATCAACTGCACAGATTTCGTGCTTGTTGATTATCATCTCAATTTGCGACTGGAATTGCTATTTCCCGTCAGAAAGATTAGAGTCAAACGTCAATGATATCTTGGGTTCCCCAAAGACGTGTTACAGGTCTTCTGCTGTTCATAACCTATATAAATCTATCAATCTGGATTCTTAACTGTTTGCAGTTGATGTTCTCGTTTACCGTCCAGCAAAATCATAAGAAGATCAAAACCAAGTGCAAAATGATTTAGGCGAGATCTATGCATGGTGCGGAAAGCGACAATTGACCATAAACTATCAAAAATATATGGGCCTCCACATGGAATAGTTTGAAGTTGTAGTCTGAAGAACCTTCTATCAGGCACTTAAGTGTGAATTTCAGAGTAGTGATGTAGGTATCGATGTATATGAGTACTAAAAAAAAAGGGTGTTAAATTGCGGTTACTTTACAAAAAATATGAATTTGAAGGTTGTAGATTCAACTCAATTCCCAGAGCTTAGAATTACAAACAACCTGAATTGAAACCGTCACACAAAAAAATGTTATGGGAAAGGCGAACCAAAGACTGCGTTTTATTGGCAGAACGTTTAGAAAAGCAACAAATGTACTAAAAAGACTGCTTACATGACGCTTGTTTGTCCTTTTCTGGAGGAGGCGTACTGTTGCGCTGTAGACAGTGGAGGATACAGAAAAACCTGAAAGAGGGGTCACTAAAAATATCTTGAACTACCTTTACTTTTACTGTAATAAAAAATAATCAAGTCACATGCAAAGCTTAAGAAAGTTTTATTTAAACTGATTATACACATACACAAGGTAATGCCAACTTATGATATAAAAAAGTTGCAATTGTGGTTCTCTTCCTTAAATGATGAATTCTTCTCGAAAGTCACTATTACCGGAGATATACGCGTCAATAGTATCCCATACCTAACTCGTAATAGAGCTATGGGTGGGAAACTATTGTTACGTTATTAGTAAAAATATTGTTACGAGTCTCGTAACAATATTTTTACTGAGAAATTACTATGAATTACTATTATTAATACTTCACAATCAAGTGATCACTCTCACTCTTGACTAATCTTCGCACTTGCACTTGATACAACCAGGACTTATTCATTCTTCGGTCTTAATATTTCTGCTTCTGAATGTAAACTAACCTCCTATTCGGCGAATAGTTCGTATTTATGACGCTACGTATAAGGTCCTCTGTACAAAAAAAAAAAAAAAAAAAAAAAAAACAAAAAAAAACAGTACAATATTCGCGACTCTTCTCGAACAAATGCCAGACAGAATAACGTATCGAGATCACTAGAATGGCCGCGACTTTTCTCACAGATATGTTGTAGCTATCTATGTGCTACACCGAAATGTTTAAAATACGATGACGCGGTCGGGCGTGCTACATAGGAAAGTACAGCTACTCGATAACTCGATTCAGTCTAGTCGACTGATGAAAGAAACGAACAAATACCGTGCGGGCTGACTGGCGGTGGCGGTGCGGGTGGCACTGCCGGTGGCCCCGCAAAAGGGGGTGGGGTGAGGGGGGGGGGGGGTGGTCTCCCCGCGCGCCACCCGTATGTACCCGCTACTGGGTGTATGGGATCCTTATCAGACTGTATTGACGGAGGACATCGGAAAAGTTAGTGAAGGGCAGCTTGCGTTTCGTATCATCGCGAAACAGGAGGGTTTGAGTGGCAGTCATCGTTGCGGCGAGATCCTTACACGAAATTTTAATCATTAACTTTTTTCTCCAAATTCCAAAATATTTTATTGATTCCCAACTACATAGGGAGAAATTAGAGCTCTCACGGTACGCCTCTGGTGTTTATTTTTGTCACGTTCCATTCGATTGTGAGACGATAGAGAAATAGTCCGAAAGCAGCCCTATGACAAAACACTTAAGTGTGATTTGCACAGTTACCATGTAGATGTGGAACCATCACTGTATCACTGTCAGGGAGACTACTAGATAAGCATTGTAGATTCGTCATCTGGACAGGAAAAACTCTTGGTGAGAGTACGAAATTAAAAGAGGAACAGAACAGTGGTTCTTGAGCAAAACAGCAACTCAGTGACAACCCACTTCAGTTGCGTTTGATCGTGTTAGTTGTTCTGACTGGCTCATGATCGCCGTGACCACAAGCATGTTCTCGCCTTCGGAATGAAACGAGCGAGCTGGCGCAGTGGTAATCCACTGGATTCGTACTCTGGACTATGACGTGTCAAATACTCGGGCCATCTAGTTTTAGGTTTTCCATGCAACTCTATATCGCTTATGGGGAATTTCAGGATCGCTCTTTTCAAAGCGCACAGCTAATTCGTTCTCCATCTTTCCTCAGTTCGAGCTTATACTTTGCAAAAAGTAACCTCGTCGTCGACGGGACTTCAACACCTATACTTCCTTCTACATTTTCCTTCGGAAGAATAATGCCAGTCGTTTTTATTCAGATTAACTGTGCCCGTTCGCGCATCCTCCTGTCTAGGCAAATATTGAGAGCCAATAGTCTGAACGTGCTCACATGCTCTCATTGATCTATATGTCTAACGCACTTTAAAATAGCCTTTTATTGCGAAATTAGTCAGTCTTTTTTATACATTGAATAAAAGCAGATAAAATAATAACCAGCCGAGGTGGAAACGATAAGTGTAACATTTAACAAATCAGAATGAAAAATGCTCCTATCGTATCCCGAAAGAAGGCGAACACGTCCTGAGAAGAGTTAGGGATGCAAAAGAAGGGAACTAGCTTCTCGCCTTATCTGGCAGCTTCAATGATACTTAAATCAAAACATATTGACATATTCGCGCTTTTAATCCACCCCCAGGAATTTTATCCCACCAAATTTTTTTTTTAGCTATTACATGTATGCTCTTCAGTCATATGATATTATATATTGCTTACTATGACTGGTGAATCTCCTAGGTTTTGGCATTATGATCAGAGATTTCAGCCTATAAATTACGAGCTGCAGGTGTGCGAACACCTTACAACTATGAGAGCTCACTGTGCTGGGAAATTAGGCTTAATTCGTAAAAAAGCGCGAATATATCATGATGTTTTGATTTAAATATCTTTAAAGCTAACACTGCCCAGGACATATTCGCCTTTCTTGTGCTACGAGAGGAACATTTTTCATTCTGGTTCCCAGCTTTCACTCTACCATAATTTTGACATTAGACCGCCATAGCTTGGTTACCGATGTAGATCTTTGTTCCTTCGGGCGACGACTGATCTTGTATAAGCTTTTTTATTGTCTTACGAACCATGTTGTTTGTATCGCGGCAACGTATAATGCTTTCACAAAACAGGACGATCATTAATTACGTGTATTTGTCTATCTTCGTACAATATTGGAACCGATTCGCACAAGTTTGGAACACAGATGTAGTGTGCATAAAAAAAACTAACGAAACGTGTTTTTTGCACGTAAAGTCCGAATGAAGCTAGATTTTTGAAAGCAAGTTTTCGATTTTATCGTAAGTATACAATTTTTATTTATTTGATTCACTTTAATCTGTTTCTGCGCATTCACTTCACGTAAAAACGAATTTTACGTGCTGTATTTAGCCCGACTTTAAACCATTATATCTCGACAACGTATAAAGATTATTGAATAAAAAAATCGTTATGACTTTAACATTTATTTACCATCCTGCAAAGTTTGAACCGATTCGCACAAGTTTAAAGCATAGAAGTGGCGCGCATCAGAAACCTTCCAGATAAACGTGCTTTTATGAACGTAAAATCCAAACGAAGGAAGATTTTCTTCAGACGGTTAAAACTTATCTTAAATGATGGTCCGAGAGACCTGTGGGCCAAACGTGAACCGATAGTCTCGCTCTAGTCCGGAGTTATGTGAGGGTGACTATTTTTGCAAGTGAAATTCGAACGGTGCACATACAAATTGTCCCATTAGCTGAGCATTAATTTCAGCCCAATTGAGATCTTTTGCCAAAGGAATTTATTGATTTGCATAATTTACCAGGATTCGTCGTTGAAACCTTGCTTGATGTACTGTAACATAGCTACAGCAAGGTAGATGTTTGAATGGCTACACAAATGGCCGCTGGTCCAGGCTAAATCCAAAACTTTTTTTCCATGTTCCTAACCCAAACAGGAATCGAGCCCCAGGACCCCCCGAAACCGTGATTCTGCGCTCTGCCTCTTCATACATATTTGTTACAGCGCTTCCGCGATGTAACGGGAATCGGCCATGTTAACTCATGTGAAGAAAATGGTCAGATAACATACGCCAGTGACTTCAGCTTGAGATGTCATCCTTTACTGCCTTCTCCACAAGATCTTCTTCACTTGCACTTCGAGTATTAGGCTTTTGTCCATCTCCTCCTTGGCCTTCCCAAACTTCTTCGGCTTACCGGATTATAGTCTCTAGATTTTTAAGATGACTTACCGCAGTTCTCTATGTCGCCGCGTGCGCTCCATTTTCTACAGTTGCCTTCGATTTTGTTTCTTACGTTAAATTTGCTTAGTTCCTTCCGAATGTCGCTCTTTATTTATCTGTCTACGCTGGTACAGCTTTTTACGGGCCTAAGATATCTTACTCCAGCTGCCTGAAACTTACTTTCTTCACGTTCGCAGATGACCAACGGCTCACTTCCAGAGAGCATTAAGGGGCCGGTCATTACTTTACAAAACTTCATTCATATTATTTTTTATGTCTTATTTCTAAAGTAACTGATTGTTATTCTATATATATTTCTAAACTTTACTGATTTCTATTACCTTTGTCGTACTCGTATATGATATCACAACCCAAGATAGTCGAAATTACTAGCCTGCTCTACTAATGTATTGTTTACCATTATTTTTTATCTCATGGATCTCTTCCTATAAAAGCCGTTGTTGTGTTTTCTTTGCTGATATAGCCATATTCTTGTCTTCGCTGTTTTGCTTAGAAGGTAAATTCCTTTTTATAGGTCATTATGAAGCGCGGGGTAGCCGTGCGGCCTAGGGCGCCTTGTCACGATTCACGCGGCTCCCCCCATCGGAGGTTAGAGTCCTTCTTCGGAAATGGGTGTGTGTGTTGTCCTTAGAGTAAGTTAGTTTAAGTCAGATTAAGTAGTGCGTAAGCCTAGGGACCGATGACCTCAGCAGTTTGGCCCCATAGTCCTTACCACAAATTTCCAAATAGCTCATTATCTTTATCTGTTAAAATTGTGACATTACCTGGATATAAAACATAGTTCAGAGTAGTCTCTTTGTTTATTGTAATACGTGGATAAAACAGCGAAATACTATACACTTGTGCAACCACCCCTAGTGATGAAAACCAGTGCGAGCTTTCCGTTTACATCGAAACTGATTGTAATGTTTTCGTATTAACTTCTTGAGTGCTTTACTAGATGGAATGAGCGTCCTCGTTTCTTCAGTCTTCACAGTTTTTCCCTATTAATTTTATCGAAGGCTTTTTCCAAATCAACAAACGCCAAGTAGGTCTCTCAATTAAATTTTGCATGTTTTTCAGTTATCTTCTTCATGACAAACATTGCTCCTTTTGTCGATTTTCTTCTACGGAAACTCACTCGCTCTTCACTTAATAAAATAATGATAGTACTTTTAATCTGCTGCTCAGGGTCCTAGCGTAAGTCTTGTATGCAGCGTACATTAAGCTAAGCCCTCTATAATTCTGACAGCTATTTCTTTATCTGTTTCTGAAATGACAATATAACTTCTGCTTGTTGCCATTTTTTGATATGATTCCCGTTTTCCAACTCATATTGAACAGACTTAGCAGTCTCAAACGGATAGAAATTTCTCCGTATTTTAAGAGTTCACCGCTGATCCTGCCTATGCATGTAGCTTTCGCGTTTTTCAACGCCCTCATAGCCTCCTTCAACTTCTCTAACAAGTGGTTGGAGCCAGATGCATTTGTGGGAACAAGAGACCGACCTGTGAACTGCAGTGTTTAATCCTTGGAAGAGTACCTGATTATGAGAATTGGATATTTAGCCTTTGTTTTTCTTTTGAGCTGTTACTTCTGACTGTAAGCTAACTAAATAAATGTCTCGAAGTATGTGTGGGTTTGATTTCTGACCTACATAAGGTTGCGTGTTCAGATAATACTTCTACACATTCTTCGCACAACGAGAAGTATATTTCCGCTGATCATCTTTGCTGTGATTGTATCTTCGACAACTTTGGAAGTGCCATGACAAGGAAGAATATGAATTTCATTGTTTCTCGTTTGATTCGCAGCGATTTATATTGTCTCCTTAGGTTACTGGCTAACCATACACTTGAAAATCGCCACATATTTGCAAATAAACAGCCAAATATTTGTTATCCTTTGTTTTCTAATCAGATGCGTATGTAAACAACATCGAATGTTGCAGAATATGCTTTTATTACAATTATAGGAAAGTCCAAGAATATGTTAAAAACGCTAAGATGAAAATAAAATTGCATATAGTAAGATGTGAAGCTGCTTTCTTTGACTGCATCCACCATGCTGCGGTGAAGACATGTGTTGAAAGGTCTCTGTTGGATTCCTTTCATGTTAATTTCTTAAATCTGTTGTCATTTACGGCATAAATTCCTCTTCTAAATTTACTGTGGTGTTTCTGACTATCTGGGAGGAGACTGAGCAGTGAAATGTGTTACTTTTACACATAAGCAAGAACGATCTGTCACACTACTACACTTTAAAACACAGTTTATATGTAATTCATGTCACACAGTCTCATACGGAACCTACATCTGCTTTCTTTTATACACTGTATATGATAAGATACTGTCATCCTTCTTCCCTTCTGTGTGAGAGGATGAATGAGTAAATGTATCTCTAGTTGCATGCATGATGGTAGCAGACAAGCCTGTCTGCTAGAGAACAGTAGGACCAACGTCGGAACAGGTAGCTACGCTTTCTAAAAGCAGAGAGGTTTCTATTCTTAGTATGGTCCTGTCCGTCCCTTGTCATGTTGGTATAGGAAGCTGCCTCTCTGGTCACTTCCGTTTGTATCTGTTAAGCACGCTCAGTAGGGGCCCAGGTCAGTCTGTCCGCGGCGAGCGTCTGAAGTGGTAAGATCTCCGACTAAGCGCGTGTCTGCTAAGTCCGTAGGACAATGGATTTCTTAAGTTCAGCCTAACTGAAAATTTAATTACCTTTATTTCAGGTTTAGCTCTAAAATATCTAATGTTATCTTAAACTGCAACGCAATGTAATTCGAGTGTGAAGTTCAGAATATCTTCCGGTAGTTGCTTTGTCACTACTTTGTGAGTAAAGTGGAACCACGTGTTGATCAGTAAGTCTAACTAAGATCATCAATCTTAAATCCGAATGTGCGTGAGATTATAACGTCTCGTCTTGACAATATTTTTCAATATAGCAACTTTTCTTTATGTTCAACCCATGTGGGGTGTACTTTGTGAGACCAGTACCACGTGCTTATACAATTGTTTGACCCATCAGGTTAATAGTAAGACGATAGTAACCAGTTCGAGGTTTTTCTTTTGTAAATTTCGTTTCGATGTAATTTATTTTAATTATCAAAATTATTGTGGAGCTACACTCTTTGTGTAAACCAAGTTGACCACGTGAATCATGTGGTGTAAGCATCAAAGTAGCCCTCAGCTATTCTTTTCGGGAAGATTTCACAGAGAGTTAGTATGAATTTAGATTACCAGTGTGTGGTTATTTCATGACGGACAGGACTGTGCTATGAACGTAACTTCTTTGGGTGAAAATTGAATCAGTTGGTAGTGGTTAATTTCCTCTTGCATATGTTTCAACGTTCTTCATGTGTTATTTTATGAATTCAGTATTGTATGTAGTCTCCCAATCTTGGCTTCCTATTTGATGTGTTCTGTAAGATCACAAACTCACATTTACACAATCCTAAATGAGGCACCAGTTTAGTTATGAATCAAGTTTGATATGCTGAAATTTTATCGGAACAATGATCAATGTTAAAATAAATGTCCTAATATAAACTGATTTATTTCTTTTTATTTAAATTGTCTTTATATATATATATCACCGGTTATCGTAAGATGAGTACTAAAAGATTATAATTAATGTTAGTCTGGTTGTGAATCGGGTAAGCTAGACTGGATACCTGGTGAAACAGTTGCGTAGTAATGCAAGGTTAACTTCCTCAGAGAGCTCACAGCTTTTAACCCACTTTTATGGTCTTGAATATCAGCACCGCTTTCAAAACAAATTAAAGCATCAACTTTACAGTGTTTTTCGTCGTTTGCATCTGCTATCATAGTATCTCGTCAATGCTTACATCACTGAAGCGTCTTTAACTGACATTTAATTATAAGTCTGACATGTTTGATGCAAATCTTCAATACATCGTTTCCTTGAAACAGAATGCTAGTAGACATTGGGATCTTTAAAATAGCTTACTGCCCCAACAGTCAAGTCAATATGGGGTCTCCAAAGTTGTCACAGATACACGCACTGCAAAGATTGTCAGTAGAGATATACTCCTTTTTTGTGAGAGGAATGCATCAGGCCTCATCATTTACTTTTCTGTGCATAAACCGTTTGCACATTGTGTACCTATGTATTCAATATTCCTATTTTCCGTCTGTCTGTCTGCATACCAGACGTTCTACATATTATATTTAAGGGATATTCTGTCGGCACTTGCAGGAACATAGTCATACTGAAAACCTGAATATACGATATTTATGTTTCACAGTAATAATTAGTTAACAGTTCATTGTGAACCAGCTATCGACTTCCATATTCTCCTCTCTGCCACCACCCTCTCCCTTTTCAGCCCGTTCATCACATTCACCAGTTTGTCCATATAACATAGCAGTCTGTGGCACTACTCACATATACACCGTTTATTACTTATACATTCCTATACTTTTACTCTTTCAGTAAAAAGTAATATGAAATTTATTTGTTCAGGCCTTCTTTGTGTATTACATGATGCTTGTGTTTTTGTGTCGATATATAGCCATTAAACATCACTTACTTTTGGAAAACCATCTTTGTACAGCTATGAACTCTTGCTGATGTTGGGTGGACTATGTGTTTGGTACTGAGTTATCTGATGATAGTCTAGAAAGCTGAACGATAAAACGATAAAATAAATATTATTGTGGCACATCAATAGTAGTAGGGCTAGGGGGTGTTTTGCTTATGTAGGTTGCATCCATTCAGAGTCAAGCATACATTCAGGAGCTAATTACCCCCTGCTCCTCCTAATTTATTCATCGCCCT
This sequence comes from Schistocerca serialis cubense, assembly GCF_023864345.2. Lineage (NCBI taxonomy): Eukaryota > Metazoa > Arthropoda > Insecta > Orthoptera > Acrididae > Schistocerca > Schistocerca serialis. Next base: position 404,007,059 of record NC_064643.1, read on the forward strand.
CTTGGGGTTGACTTACGACACCTGGAGATAATTCGTCCTTCTAAGACACCCCCCACCCCTCTCACTACCCCTCCTCCTCCCCCACCAACTTGGAAAAAGGGTTCCTGATCCTGGGGCACTTTTTTTTTGTCGCCTCCTCCCCAGTTCAGTTCTGGGCCACTTTTCCCCTTCTTTGAAACCCCACATCATTCATCCCTCTCCTCCAATCCTTCCCCTCCTCTCCCCTTTCCTTCTCCTCCCCCATATGGAGACTGGCAGAAAACTCTCAATCTGTGATGAGTTATTGGTGTGGATGGATCTCATGACACGAAATTCAAATCAATGTAAATTACACTCCTGGAAATGGAAAAAAGAACACATTGACACCGGTGTGTCAGACCCACCATACTTGCTCCGGACACTGCGAGAGGGCTGTACAACCAATGATCACACGCACGGCACAGCGGACACACCTGGAACCGCGGTGTTGGCCGTCGAATGGCGCTAGCTGCGCAGCATTTGTGCACCGCCGCCGTCAGTGTCAGCCAGTTTGCCGTGGCATACGGAGCTCCATCGCAGTCTTTAACACTGGTAGCATGCCGCGACAGCGTGGACGTGAACCGTATGTGCAGTTGACGGACTTTGAGCGAGGGCGTATAGTGGGCATGCGGGAGGCCGGGTGGACGTACCGCCGAATTGCTCAACACGTGGGGCGTGAGGTCTCCACAGTACATCGATGTTGTCGCCAGTGGTCGGCGGAAGGTGCACGTGCCTGTCGACCTGGGACCGGACCGCAGCGATGCACGGATGCACGCCAAGACCGTAGGATCCTACGCAGTGCCGTAGGGGACCGCACCGCCACTTCCCAGCAAATTAGGGACACTGTTGCTCCTGGGGTATCGGCGAGGACCATTCGCAACCGTCTCCATGAAGCTGGGCTACGGTCCCGCACACCGTTAGGCCGTCTACCGCTCACGCCCCAACATCGAGCAGCCCGCCTCCAGTGGTGTCGCGACAGGCGTGAATGGAGGGACGAATGGAGACGTGTCGTCCTCAGCGATGAGAGTCGCTTCTGCCTTGGTGCCAATGATGGTCGTATGCGTGTTTGGCGCCGTGCAGGTGAGCGCCACAGTCAGGACTGCATACGACCGAGGCACACAGGGCCAACACCCGGCATTATGGTGTGGGGAGCGATCTCCTACACTGGCCGTACACCACTGGTGATCGTCGAGGGGACACTGAATAGTGCACGGTACATCCAAACCGTCATCGAACCCATCGTTCTACCATTCCTAGACCTGCAAGGGAACTTGCTGTTCCAACAGGACAATGCACGTCCGCATATATCCCGTGCCACCCAACGTGCTCTAGAAGGTGTAAGTCAACTACCCTGGCCAGCAAGATCTCCGGATCTGTCCCCCATTGAGCATGTTTGGGACTGGATGAAGCGTCGTCTCACGCGGTCTGCACGTCCAGCACGAACGCTGGTCCAACTGAGGCGCCAGGTGGAAATGGCATGGCAAGCCGTTCCACAGGACTACATCCAGCATCTCTACGATCGTCTCCATGGGAGAATAGCAGCCTGCATTGCTGCGAAAGGTGGATATACACTGTGCTAGTGCCGACATTGTGCATGCCCTGTTGCCTGTGTCTATGTGCCTGTGGTTCTGTCAGTGTGATCATGTGATGTATCTGACCCCAGGAATGTGTCAATAAAGTTTCCCCTTCCTGGGACAATGAATTCACGGTGTTCTTATTTCAATTTCCAGGAGTGTACATTGCAGAGGGTATACTATTTACTTATAAAATTCAGTTTGCATATTCGTTGTTTAATCAGTTTGCAGGAGACAGGACTCCTCCCATACCCTCACCCTCTTATGAAATGGTGTGATGAGCTCCTGGAGAGGATGGACATAAGGTACTGTCTCGGGTATAATGTTCATATGCGTATAAGTGTATTATCTACATCTACATCTACATTTATACTCCGCAAGCCACCCAACGGTGTGTGGCGGAGGGCACTTTACGTGCCACTGTCATTACCTCCCTTTTCTGTTCCAGTCGCCTATGGTTCACGGGAAGAACGACTGTCTGAAAGCCTCCGTGCGCGCTCGAATCTCTCTAATTTTACATTCGTGATCTCCTCGGGAGGTATAAGGAGGGGAAAGCAATATATTCGATACCTCACCCAGAAACGCACCCTCTCGAAACCTGGCGAGCAAGCTACAGCGCGATGCAGAGCGCCTCTCCTGCAGAGAATGCCACTTGAGTTTGCTAAACATCTCTGTAACGCTATCACGGTTACCAAATAACCCTGTGACGAAACGCGCCGCTCTTCTTTGGTTCTTCTCTATCTCCTCCGTCAACCCGATCTGGTACGGATTCCACACTGATGAGCAATACTCAAGTATAGGTCGAACGAGTGTTTTGTAAGCCACCTCCTTTGTTGATGGAGAACATTTTCTAAGGACTGTCCCAATGAATCTCAACCTGGTACCCGCCTTACCAACAATTAATTTTATATGATCATTTCACTTCAAATCGTTCCACATGCATACTCCCAGATATTTTACAGAAGTAACTGCTACCAGTGTTTGTTCCGCTATCATATAATCATACAATAAAGGATCCTTCTTTCTATGTATTCGCAATACATTACATTTGTCTATGTTAAGGGTCACTTGCCACTCCCTGCACCAAGTGCCTTTCCGCTGCAGATCTTCCTGCATTTCGCTACAATTTTCTAATGCTGCAACTTCTCTGTATACTACAGCATCATCCGCGAAAAGCCGCATGGAACTTCCGACACTATCTACTAGGTCATTTATATGTATTGTGAAAAGCAATGGTCCCATAACACTCCCCTGTGGCACGCCAGAGGTTACTTTAACGTCTGTAGACGTCTCTCCATTGATAACAACATGCTGTGTTCTGTCTGCTAAAAACTCTTCAATCCAGTCACACAGCTGGTCTGATATTCCGTAGGCTCTTACTTTGTTTATCAGGCGACAGTGCGGAACTGTACCGAACGCCTTCCGGAAGTCAAGGAAAATAGCATCTACCTGGGAGCCTTTATCTAATGTTTTCTGGGTCTCATGAACAAATAAAGCGAGTTGGGTCTCACACGATCGCTGTTTCCGGAATCCATGTTGATTCCTACAGAGTAGATTCTGGGTTTCCAAAAACGACATGATACGCGAGCAAAAAACATGTTTTAAAATTCTACAACAGATCGACGTCAGAGATATAGGTCTATAGTTTTGCGCATCTGCTCGACGACCCCTCTTGAAGACTGGGGCTACCTGTGCTCTTTTTCAACCATTTGGAACCTTCCGTTCCTCTAGAGACTTGCGGTACACGGCTGTTAGAAGGTGGGCAAGTTCTTTCGCGTACTCTGTGTAGAATCGAATTGGTATCCCGTCAGGTCCAGTGGACTTTCCTCTGTTGAGTGATTCCAGTTGCTTTTCTATTCCTTGGACACTTATTTCGATGTCAGCCATTTTTTCGTTTGTGCGAGGATTTAGAGAAGAAACTGCAGTGCGGTCTTCCTCTGTGAAACGGCTTTGGAAAAAGGTGTTTGATATTTCAGCTTTACGCGTGTCATCCTCTGTTTCAATGCCATCATCATCCCAGAGTGTCTGGATATGCTGTTTCGAGCCCCTTACTGATTTAACGTAAGACCAGAACTTCCTAGGATTTTCTGTCAAGTCGGTACATGGAATTTTACTTTCGAATTCACTGAACGCTTCACGCACAGCCCTCCTCACGCCAACTTTGACATCGTTTAGCTTCTGTTTGTCTGAGAGGTTTTGGCTGCGTTTAAACTTGGAGTGAAGCTCTCTTTGCTTTCGCAGTAGTTTCCTAACTTTGTTGTTGAACCACGGTGGGTTTTTCCCGTCCCTCACAGTTTTATTCGGCACGTACCTGTATAAAACGCATTTTACCATTGCCTTAAACTTTTTCCATAAACACTCAACATTGTCAGTGTCGGAACAGAAATTTTCGTTTTGATCTGTTAGGTAGTCTGCAATCTGCCTTCTATTACTCTTGCTAAACAGATAAACCTTCCTCCCTTTTTTTATATTCCTATTAACTTCCATATTCAGGGATGCTGCAAGGGCCTTATGATCACTGATTCCTTGTTCTGCACTCACAGAGTCGAAAAGTTCGGGTCTGTTTGTTATCAGTAGGTCCAAGATGTTATCTCCACGAGTCGGTTCTCCGTTTAATTGCTCTAGGTAATTTTCGGATAGTGCACTCAGTATAATGTCACTCGATGCTCTGTCCCTACCACCCGTCCTAAACATCTGAGTGTCCCAGTCTATATCTGGTAAATTGAAATCTCCACCTAAGACTATAACATGCTGAGAAAATTTATGTGAAATGTATTCCAAATTTTCTCTCAGTTGTTCTGCCACTAATGCTGCTGAATTGGGAGGTCGGTAAAAGGAGCCAACTATTAACCTAGCTCGATTGTTGAGTGTAACCTCCACCCATAATAATTCACAGGAACTATCCACTTCTCCTTCACTACAGGATAAACTACTGCTAACAGCGACAAACACGCCACCACCGGTTGCATGCAATCTATCCTTTCTAAACACCGTCTGTGCCTTTGTAAAAATGTCGGCAGAATTTATCTCTGGCTTCAACCAGCTTTCTGTACCTGTAACGATTTCAGCTTCGGTGCTTTCTATCAGCGCTTGAAGTTCCGGTACTTTACCAATGCAGCTTCGACAGTTTACACTTACAATACCGATTGCTGCTTGGCCCCCGCATGTCCTGACTTTGCCCCGCACCCTTTGAGGCTGTTGCCCTTTCTGTACTTGCCCGAGGGCATCTAACCTAAAAAACCGCCCAGTCCACGCCACACAACCCCTGCTACCCGTGTAGCTGCTTGTTGCGTGTAGTGGACTCCTGACCCATCCAGCGGAACCCGAAATCCCACCACCCTATGGCGCAAGTCGAGGAATCTGCAGCCCACACGGTTGCAGAACCGTCTCAGCCTCTGGTTCAGACCCTCCACTCTGCTCTGTACCAAAGGTCCGCAGTCAGTCCTATCGACGATGCTGCAGATGGTGAGCTCTGCTTTCATCCCGCTAGCGAGACTGGCAGTCTTCACCAAATCAGATAGCCGCCGGAAGCCAGAGAGGATTTCCTCTGATCCATAGCGACACACATCATTGGTGCCGACATGAGCGACCACCTGCAGATGGGTGCACCCTGTACCCTTCTTGGCGTCCGGAAGGACCCTTTCCACATCTGGAATGACTCCCCCCCGGTATGCACACGGAGTGCAAATTGGTTTTCTTCCCCTCTCTTGCTGCCATATCCCTAAGGGGCCCCATTACGCGCCTGACATTGGATCTCCCAACTACCAGTAAGCCCACCCTCTGTGACCGCCCGGATCTTGCAGACTGAGGGGCAACCTCTGGAACAGGACAAGCAGCCATGTCTGGTCGAAGATCGGTATCAGCCTGAGACAGAGCCTGAAACCGGTTCGTCAGACAAACTGGAGAGGCCTTCCGTTCAGCCCTCCAGAATGTCTTTCGCCCCCTGCCACACCTCGAGACGACCTCCCACTCTACCACAGGTGAGGGATCAGCCTCAATGTGGGCAGTATCCCGGGCAGCCACAGTCGTAGTCCGATCGGTTGATGCGTGGAACGAGCTGGCCGTCCCCGACAAACTCCCATCCGGACCCCCACAGTGATGCCCATTGGCAACAGCCTCAAGCTGTGTGACCGAAACCAACACTGTCTGAAGCTGGGAGCGAGGGGATGCCAACTCAGCCTGCATCCGAACACAGCAGTTGCAATCCCTATCCATGGTAAAAACGGTAGTGCAAAGAACGTCTGAACTAATCTACAGAGAGCACAAACAATTCTACACAAAATTGAAACGGTTATTAAAATACAAGATTGCCTAGTAAATGCAGTAATGCTGCTACTTGCGCACTGCTGACACACTGCTCGGCGGCGGAAGGAGACTACGCGATTTTACACTATTCAGGCACTAAAACGCTATGCTACAACTCTCAAATACTATAATACGGCCGAAATTTATGACTTAAACAATGCAAATACCAAAAACACGCAAAGAAATTAAGAATTAAACTATGTAACAAATAAGTGAGCTAAGAGTATACGACTTGCTGCTGCAGCTGCTTATCCAACGGCGGCAGGCAGCACACTGGCTGTGACCAACCGACACTGGCCGTTCAAAACAAAAACAGAAGACAGACGACTACGCGAATTTACACTATTCAGGTACTAAAACGCGATGCTACAACTCTCAAATACTATAAAACGCCCGAAATTTATGAATTAAACAATGCAAATACCAAAAACACGCAAAGAAATTAAGAACTAAACTATGTAACAAATAAGTGAGCTAAGAGTATACGACTTGCTGCTACAGCCGCTTATCCAACGGCGGCAGGGAGCACATCCTGATGGATGAATTTCCCTACAGTCTTGCTGCCTGAAATTCAAATGAACACAACTGGTAAAAATTGGCTGGATGATAGAAAAATGCTCTTGTGAGAAAACGGATCTCATGACACGAAATGGGCTGTAAATATTCTTTATTTATTGAAACATTAATTAAATTGCTGGGATATGTGTTCAGTTGATGGGATGTTGATGTTGGACAGAGAGGAGATTAATAAATGTATTACCTGTAAGTATACAGCTGAAGACTACGTCCGTAGGTTCCTACAAGAGGAATTGAAGGAGATGATAGTGGATGAGCATTGGAGGAATACTTTTCAACAAATAAAGGTGACGCAGCAGGATGGGCTGAGTATGCATTTTGCAACTCATAGAGACTTCTGCCTGTGCTGTGTGCTCTAGTACACACTATCACTCTAAACCGATGAGCAACTGCCGCCAGAAGAATTGCCTCCTACCTATCTACAAGTGTATAGTTGCTGAGGAACTTGTACACAGACACATGGTTGGTTGGTTGGTTGATTCGGGGGAAAGGGACCAAACAGCGAGGGCGAGGTCGTCAGTCCCATCAGATTAGGAAATAATAGGAAAGGAGCTCAGCCATGCCTTTCAGAGGAACCTTCCTGGCATTTGCCTGAAGCGATTTAGAGAAATCACAGAAACCTAAATCAGGATGGCTTGACCCAGAATTGAACCGTCGTCCTCCCAAATGCGAGTCCAGTGTGCTAACCACTGTGCCACCTTGCTCGGTATAAATAGTAAGATGGGATAGGACAGCAAACTATCATTTAAGTGTAGAAAGAGTAGCCTCCTATCGGTCTGCAAGTGAAATAGTTGCTAAGAAAATCGTACACACAAACGCATACGTATATGGTAAGAAAGAACAGCACAGCATACTACCACTGAAATGTAGGAAGAGTTGCCTCCTACGGATCTACAAGTGAAATGGCTGCTGAGAAACTTGTACACAGGCACAGGGTAAGAAAGGATAGGACAGCAAACTAACATTGAAATGTAGGAAGAGTTACCTCCTACTGATCTATAAGTATATAGCTGCGGGGAAACTTGTACACGCACATTCATCCATGTTATGAATGGATAGGGTAAAAAAATATCACTGAAGTATGGGAAGGCCAATTCACGCTACCACAACAGATGGTAAATGCTTTAGTGTTCTAATTATGTATCGAAATCATCGTTAAAAAACACCATTCTTAAGCAATGAAACATAATGCAACACACGCACTGGGAATTGATCGTTGTAATAACACAACTACCTCAAAAGCTAACCTCAAAAGAACTCCCCAGGAGAGAGTGGTGGCAGTTGCACGTGTGTTCACCTCAGTCTGTGGATACTTACTAGGCAGCTTGTAATGGTCTTACCTCCTCCTACCTCTCCTCCTCCGTCCCTCTCCTCCCCTTATAGGTAGGGATACTTGTTTTCCACGCCTGTTCTAACCTGTTGCTGATGGTATGCAAAGAGATCCATCCACTGCAGATGCTCTGCTTTCGTCAGTGTTGGGTTGTTATATTGTTTCCAGTCTACAGCTGGACCCTCCTTAAGATAGTGGTTCTGCTTCCCCAGGAGTCTTCTAACGTCTCACTGATGGCACACAAAGAGATCCATGTTTTGGTGGTTCTCTGCTTCGGTTGGTGTCGTGTTGACAATGGTATACTGTTTCAAGCCTGCAGAAATCAAACGTATTTGTAGGAAATAACGGCCTCTGGAACAATAGTAAAATACTTGACTATTTCTCACAGGTGGGGCAAAGATGACCCTTCAGAAGAAGAATGGCCAACAGCACCCTACAGCCCTCAGCTACGTCTCACGGTGGGAGGAGGCAGCTCCAGGGACTGCACTCGACAAAGGGGTGGGCGCGATGACCAGCAGATGCTGAGATCGCTGCTAGTAGTCACTATTCAATACGCCGGCGCCGACCACCCCTACTGCCGCCAGCTGCTTGCAGCTGCCTCCCGTAGCCAGCGCGCTCCCCTAGCCTATTATCACTCAAAGTTAGTGTCTGTAGGAGTATTATAAATAAAGTGTCATTAGAGTGCGCATTATATAATTTTCAGATGCACACATATCAATACAGAAGGCTCTCTATTCACATGTCGGAAAATATGCTTCTCTGTACTCTCTGTCAATCGCAACTATGCGGTGTCAGCTAACAAATACCTTACAGAACAGTTGCTGTATGGTTTTTAACGACATTATGCAATATGTCTACTGAGGTAATAGGAGTACGTGTAAGCAGACTGCTGTCTTGGATGTTTTTGTAGAATACAGAACTGTCTGCCTCTAAACTGACATTGATCGACATTAAAGGATGATAGAAGGTAAATGGAATAATCGGTTGAGAGGGGTTGTAACAAGGTAGATTGATGATGCATTCTGGAGAGAGGGAGATGCTGTGGCAGCTCATTTATTGCACATTTAACCATTTTTTTCCGCTGTTCTCTTGGGTTGTATTAATAGTGTGGAGAATCATACACAATTTCAGTTCTGTGTTTGGCTAAGAGCTCAATTTATCTGCAATTGTTAACATCAAACCTCCCAATGCCACATCCGGCAGAGGACTTCCAACGCATGTGTGATGAGTTATGTCCACCAAACCGATGGAAAACCTACTTCAGCACCCTCTTCTAGATGAACAATGAAGCATGCGAAATGCACCATTTCCCCATTATATATTGGGTATAAATCGAGTTTTCAGTTTCATAAGTGCAGTGATTGTAAGTCATTGACGGGGGTTTGTGAGATACTGAAATTCCTGTGTATACATTTGCTTGATGGTTGTTGTGTATGGAAGAAACTGTGTTCTCTTCACAAGTTAGTGTAGCATGGAGTGGAATTTCACATGTCAAACACTGCTGCTATGTATTTGTCTATTTCCTCATAAGACGTCGTTGTACCACACATTTTTCTTTGCTGACGATCATTTTATAGCATTGATGCGAGCATAGCATAATTTCCGAACCGTAATCAGATGTGAACAGTGGGTTCTATACACCTCCATAAGCCTATACAGTGCATTATCACACCGAATCTGTGACTTTTTCTCCTTGGTGTAAAAAGTAGTAGTTTTATCATCTTAAAGTTTGTCACCATAGTGAGTGGGATGGAAAACGTTCAGGGTGAATGTATGTCAGGGATTGCACATATATTTCCTGCGTTGGAGTATTAACAGCATTGTATTCCATGACATACATCGGATACCATGCTGCTTTAACATTATAGTATGTTTAAGTGCTGAACCATGTGGCCTTAGCAGTGTGTGTATGTTCTATGATCATTTCTCTCATTCCAGTACCTTCTTGGTATGAACACCAAACACTAGAAAAATACTCCAGAATTGATTGCACTGGTGAGATATGTAAAATGTTTCAACCACCTTCCGTTTGGAGCTCCATCATGCATAAACCATAAGTTTCTTCTTCTTCTTGACTGTCTATTATGTCATAACAACACTCTAAAATGTATCAGGCTCGTATCTACTACACCAATAAAGAGTACTAACCGCGTCAGCAAGCATTCATCTAGAGAGATCGTGTGTATTTGGGTGGTGAGGTGGCTGAGACTGGTACAGAACAATCTTTCCAGAACGGCAGATACGGTATTGGAATGAGAATACCGGTCTCTATCACTAGCGTCGGTTGGTTGTGGAGTTTGGAACAAGTGTTATGCCCTTTCCGAAAGCAAAATATCGAAGTGTATTGATAGCGTGAAACTCAGCTCGTTCGGTCCCTTCACGAGATGTCGGAATTAGCGATTATAGTGCCCTCCAACTTCTCGTCAGTTCCAAATTATATTAGAGACAACATTGCGTCAAGGGTTGTATAAAGACAGTGGAACAGTGACAAGATCCTTAGGGAGACCATCTAACATTTTACTCGGGATCATTAGCCAACAGGTTGGACTCATTTCTAAATAGAGGACAGAGTGCTGCTATGGATATGATTCATATGTGATCAAAGATGTTGGTAAGATCTTTCAATCTTTGACTTTGTCCTCCATTTGCAAGAATACTTTGTGACTCTCATTCACATAGGGAGAAATGGTCAGCTGTAGTAAAATCTTACCGAATTTAACTAACTCGGTTTCTGCACCTCATCTCTGCTGCTGGCTATTTTCCACACTATGGAACAGCATTTATGTCATGTGATGTAGGCAGTGTAACTGGATTCACAATACGTCCACATGTATGTAGCACTCGCAAAGTAATGGAGGGGGTGGTGTAGCAAAGACCCACAGTGACCTCAACAGAGATTCGTCATGGTGCCTACCCCTCTGCCGAGTGCACTATCTGGAACTACCTTTTCCCACCGTGAGACGCAGCTGAGGGCTGAAGGGTCCTGTTGGCCATTCTTATCCTGAAGGGTCATGTTTGCCCCACCTGTGAGAAATAGTCAAGTATTTCGCTATTGTTGCAGGGGTCACTGTTTCCTACAAATACATTTGATTTCTGCGGAGTTGAAACAGTATACCATTGTCAACCCAACACCAACCAAAGCAGAACATCACCAAAATATGGATCACTTCGTGTACCATCAGTGAGACGTCAGAAGGCGCCTGGGAAAGCAGAACCACTACCTAAAGGAGGATCAAGCTGTAGACCAGAAACATTGTAACATTGCCAACCCAACACTGACCAAAGCAGAGCGTCTGCAGTCTATGGACCTCTTTGCGTACCATCAGCAATAGGTTAGAACTGGCAAGGAAAACCAGTATCCCTACCTGCAGGGGGACGAGAAGGAGGGAGGAAAATATGTATTAGGGGAGATAGGACTGGTTCTGAGTTCCTTAGTCTATATATACATGTGGACGTGAAGATACCTGCACTGTTCTGGTGGAAGATTTTTTTATTGTTGTGCGATGTTGTTACAGTGGAAATTGGAGATTTGTGGTAAGGTCTTATGCCACCAAACTGCTGAGGTCATCAGTCCCTAAGCATACGCACTACTTAATCTAACTTAAACTAACTTACGCTAAGTGCAACACACACACACACACACACACACACACACACACACACACACACACACACTCACACACACACGCACATATACACACACACATGCCCGAGGGAGGTCTCGAACCTCCAACGGAGGTAGCCGCGTGGACCGTGACAAGATGCCTCATACCGCATGGCTACCCCGCGCGGTAGTTACAGTGTTTCATCTTCCTGTAGAACCTTGGGCGGGATGGATTCATAGCGTAACATGGCCGTTGCTGTTGTGTTTTTTATAAACAGTTGCTCGCTTGTAAGAGGGTTACATCTCTCTCCTTCTAGGACACACAGGTACAACTCACAAGAAAAATACGTCTATCCATCCCGGTATGTTTATTACACAACATTGATATCATGTTGTTGTTTAGTCCTTCCAGGATTACGTCATTGGTGAAGTCTTCTACTCACCATAGTGTGGAGAACTTGCGAGGTGAATGTATGTTCACCAGCTGTTGGATTGTGTTAAGCGGTTATTTTGTAGTATGTTCAACGCAAGATTCATTGCTCTCAAGTCAATATTTATCGTAGTAAGCGTAAGATGATACTTATTTAGCTGGACTTATTCAGTTGGAGATTTCATTGAGTTTTAGTACTATATCTGCTGTTTGTACTGTTGAAACCACAACATTCATTTTAATAGCATAAGACTGCTCCCTTTAGATGATGTGAGGTGAGTTTTTTCAGTACACTATTCATTGTAGCAGGCATAAGAATCACACATTGAGAATACGCGATGGTAATACTTCACGCAACAAATAAGTATTTGTGTTTATTCAGTCACTTTTCTTAAGTAAATGAGCTGACATTACTAAGAGCGGGACACTTTAGACAGACACTCAGTGTGTAACTCCAAGAGGAACAAGTGACCTCTGTAAAATTCCTCCACTGTCTATTCTTCTGCCCTCTGTACAACAGGAATCTAATCCTTCCACAGTATAACGAGAACACACACACACACACTCACACACACACACACACACACACACACACACACACACATACACGCACAAACACAAAGCTCTTATTTGGGACAGTTGAGTCTCTGAAACCTCTACCAGACAGCCCTAATAAGAAGCAGAATAAGAGATAGCAATAACAGATTATAACCGCCTGCAGCAGCGTAGGCTATAGAGTGCAAGCACTGCTCTCCATCTGTTGGGGACAGAGTGGACAGATTGGCATACGGTGAGATGACTAGTATAAAGATCCATGTGTATATCATTTATGCAGAACATATTATTTCAATTTCTTTCCTATATGAGACCGGTTTTACTTAACGAAGGACCACTTTCAGACAGTGCCTGCCGCGTGGGATTAGCCGAACGGTCTAAGGCGCTGCAGTCATGGACTGTGCGGCTGGTCCCGGCGGAGGTTCGAGTCCTCCCTCGGGTATGGGTGTGTGTGTTTGTCCTTAGGGTAATTTAGGTTAAGTAGTGTGTAAGCTTAGGGACTGATGACCTTGGCAGTTAAGTCCCATAAGATTTCACACACATTTGAACATTTCAGAGAGTGTCAGAACATCTAGAACATATGAAAGCACACTGCTGTTGACCATTCAATTCTTCATCTACGACATGTAGTCATGTATTTCACTATTGTTCCAGGGGGGCCAGTCTTTATGAGAAGTACGTTTAACAGTATGCAGGAAGCGTCCTATTCTTAAGTGTTTGTCCATCTGCGACTGATTTCTGCAGACCAGAAACATTATGTCACTGCCAGCAGATGGATCTTTTTGTGTACCGTCAGCGACAGGTCAGAGCAGGGGCAGGAAAGGGAGGGAGGAGGGGAGGTAGGAGAAGCTGCTTAAACTGCGTCCACACATTGAGGTGAATATATGCACAGCAGTCGCCACGCTCTCCTGGCGATACCTTATGGGGTCAGCTTTTGTGGCAGCTGCGTTATTTCAATGATTTTTCTCAATTCCCAGTGCATGTGTTGCATTATGCTCCATTGTTTAAGAATGGTGTTTTTTTTTTCACTACAGTTTCGGTGTATGATTAGGGTAGTGAAGCATTTTCCATAAGTTGTGGAAGCATGTATTGGCCTTCCTACACTTCATTGATAGTTTGCTGCCCTATCCCTTCGTACCATGCATGTATGTCTGCGCACAAGTTCCTCGGCAGCAATACACATGTGCATCAGTGAAGGCAACTGTTCCTACACTTCAGTGATAGTTTGCTGTCCTATCCCTTCTTAACATGTATCTGTGTACAAGTTCTTCAGCAGCTTGTAGATTGGTAGGAGGCAGATCTTATGATAGCAGCTGTAGGACAATTACCCTCCAATTTAGAGTGGTATTGTGGACTAGCGCACAAAAGAAGTTGAACATGCAACACAAGCCATCAGAAAGGGGAACAAAACTCGCTTCAAGCGCCCTCAGTCAATACAATTCTGGTTCATTCAATCTTGCTGAGTGGAACAGGAAGAAGTTGTCTCCTGCACTGTCTATTGACTGGCCATTTCAAAAAACACAAATAGCTCCAGCACAGGCTGTAGTCTATGAGTTGTAAAATGTATCTTCAGTTCATCCCACTACATCACCATTATTTACTGAAAAGTATTCCCTGTACACTCATTCATTATGACCTCCTTCTATTCCTTGTGTAGGAGACTATGGACATAGCCCTCAGCTATATGCCTACAGGTAATACACTTATTAAACTCTTCTCTTTCCAACACCAACATCTCGCCAGTTGAACACATTTCCCAGAAATTTAATTAACTAATTTAGTTAGTGATTAAATAAATAAAGAATACTTCCTCAAATTCACCAGCCATTTCATGTCATGAGATCTGTTTTTTCACGAGAGCTTTTATCTGTCATCCTGTGAATTTCAGGCAGTTGTGTTTATTTGAATTTCAAACAGGAGGACTGTAGAGTAACTGTCACTTCAGATTCTCCCCAAAATTTACGAAAATTTTAGCAGAATAATACACATATAAATAAATGAAGACTGTTCCCAAGACAGCACCTTACATCCTTCCTCTCCAGCAGCTCAGCAAAGACTGAGTCTTTTTCTCACCATTCAATAACTAGGGGGGGGGGGGGGGAGAGGGGAGGAGCCTCATCTCCCTCAAAGTGATTAAATAAAGAATATACATATAGAATTTTATAAGTAAACAGGATATCCTCTGCAATGTAATTGACATTGATTTGAATTTTATGTCATGAGATCCTTCCACACCAATAGCTCAACACAGACTGAGAGTTTACCACCAATTTACAGATGGAGGAGGTAGAGATGGGAGCAGAGGGAGAGGAGGGGTGGGAAGGGATGAAGGCTGTGTGATTTCCCAGATGGAGAAAAATGGCTCCAAACTGAACTGAGAAAGGGGTGATGAAAGACAGTGTCCCAGGATGGGCATCTCTTTTCCCAGAGGGGTGAAGGAGGGAGAAGGACATTGAGAATGGTGGAGGAGGGCTTCTCAGAAGGATTATTTATCCCTAGGGGGTCATAAATCAATTAGCATAACAACAGGTTAAGTGGAAGAGGGAGGGGGATAGCTTGCCTCTGAATGTATGCCTGCCCCTGAATGTATGCAACCTGCTCAAACAACATGCGCCCACATCCATTTACTCCACTACTATCAATAATGTATATTCACCATTTTAATGGATCTAGGCCTATTGATTACAAAACCATTTTGGAAGGGATGCCACAGTCTGTACATGAAGCTTTTATCCACATTAAATTCACAAACCACTTCAACTTGCTTTGTTCCTTTTGCAGTTGTCTGATGATTCAATCATGGTCAGCATTGTTGATTACAACGAATGCAAGCTGGACAATAAATACATATAAAGGTTATCCAAAAGCTGCCTGGAGTCTTCCAGGTGATCGCTGCATGTAAATTCCGAATATTGCTCAGCTTGATTTTCGAAATATCTTTGGCAAAGAATTTGTTCCATTTCCTTGGGTGGTACTGGAGAAGAATACGAACACACATCGCAATAGCTGTATAATTTCCAAATCTGGCTATTTAGGATGTTAGGAACATGCGCTATTTCGACATCTTGCTCGTCAGACCAATTTAGGGAATTTCTAGCTGTCTGTTGGTGAAAGGGGGAGGGGAGGGGTTATCATATTGGACGAAGAAGCTGCTACTGTCGACAATGCTTGCGCCATTGAACGAATATGGCTGCTTAAAACAATTTCATAGTTAGCTGTACTATGCTTCATGGTTAGAAGAAGATTAACTTGCAACCTTCCTCTGATCTTCACCGTGCATAAACATATTATTTGGTAAGAAAGAGAACGAAAATAGACCCATTAGCATCACGTGTTACCACTGTTTTTTGCTCCAAGCGCCATTTATACAACATTTTTGTTGTGGTAATAGGGCTTCAACTTTCAGAACCCAAGTTACACTGACTGACGAAGAAAGTAGTTTTGTTTCAAAACTGGGAGCAAATATTGGACTGTAGGGAATACAGGTCGAAGAAATACACCGAGAAAAGTTTATTACATTGGGAATTAACCGATTTGATTCGAAGGAAAATGACGTGTTTGATTTTAGTTTGTGTTTCTGACTTACACATCGCTGAATTGGTTATTCCGAGGCTTTCTCTGGTGTAGTGAGACACATTGTAAAGAGCCAGCTGGATGTTTCCAGTCTACTGGGCAGATCATGGAATTCATGTGAGGGAAATCGTACAATGGAGGCTTCCACGATCAGTGTTCACATATTCGAGCATTAGGCCATGGTCTAAGGCATATTTCTGTGCGTACCGTTTGTTTTCCTTAAGATGGAGATATCCACATGGACTATAAAGACTCAGTTCTTATTATCATCTAAAGCAGATGACTTAAGGGACGGTCTCCAAACCTAACAAATCACTCTGTCTTTATTTTATCTAAGAGATCTGATGATTTTTTTTTTCTGCAGGCGCTATGGAGAATGAAGGCACCAGCTAATGTTATAAAGTCCACGGTAAGGAGTTTAATGGAGTGCTTGTTATAACTGAGACGATTTTGTAATTTTTACATCCACCTCCAGTACTGCAACAGCAACTCGCAAGTCTCAGCTCACAGTTTGAAGACTGGACGAGTCTGGTTTCAGATTTTCTGCAGGTAGGAGGATGAATGTTGATTTTAGTCTTTCTCGTCGAATTTTTAATTTATCTGGCTTTGCGAAAACATAATACTGTTCTCCACATTAAAAATCCGATGAAATATCTGCGTCTCATATTTGATTAAAACCTGTTGTGGTTACTATACGTAAGCGTTTCGAAGACGTCTGGGTCACAGATCTTGGGAAGCAGACGAAGTGCATCATCTCCATTATTATAAGACTTTTGTGCTATCTCGAGTAGATTACGGAAGTTCGATGTACATGCCAACGAGACTAGGTAATTTCAATAAAAATTGAAACCATGCAACATTAGGGAACTGATCTACCTCCTGGTGAGTACAGGACCAGCCCGTGCCCAGAATCTGCAATGAGACTTGGAACTTACAGAGTCACCACTTGGCGTTCCACAGGCAGTAAAGTTTCCCGGGTCATCACTGTACCAGATTGCTAACCTAACATACTGTTGCTAGCGCTGCCATGGAATCGACTTACATGAATGTCCTGTCAGCAACGAAACAGTTTGGAATCCACACAAGCACGATCAGAGGCACCTAGTGTGGGACAAACAGCAACCTAGGCTTGGAGTCAACGGCCTCCCAGCTTACCGAAACGGGGAAATTTTAAATTTACTCAGTTCAGAAGGCCTGGTAATTTTGTATACAATTCTAACTTGATAGTTTATGGAATTTTAAATAAACACCTCTACTGCACGACAATATTCGTAGATCGGTGTAAGCAACAGCCTCTGTTGACTGCTCTGTGATTTCGAATGATCTTGTCCTTAATATGAGAATAACAAACTAATTTACTGTGATTGACCCAGACTGACGCAAGATCGTGAGGTTACTTTGAAGGTATGCTTCTGAAACGTTTATAATCTTAACGATTTGGAATTTTGTAGATAATGGTGATCTGAAATGTTTAATTATGACGATGACGAAGTTTGTTGGTCAGTATGGTACTCCAATATGATAAATACAACACCAGTGTGAAATACGCTTTGTATTCTCATGATCGAGTAGAAGTATTTTACATTCTACTCATAGACGAAAATCGATTTCAGCAAGTTCAGTTTCCCTTTCTAAGGGTGCGACACGGATGCGATATTGCGACATCACCGGGGCAATTCATAAATTATTTTATTACTGTTTATTTCAAGGAATGCCGCTATCTTATAGTGTGCTTACACGATGCCAGATCATATTTATCTGACTGGGATTAAGATGCAATTTCTGTCTCACAATGCTGAAACACGGCAGTGGTATGTGTGATATCGTAATTCTGGCCAAACAATTTATTCAGCAGCAGAGGGGAACAGGCTACAAATCTACGTCTATAGAATTTACCAAGAACAACAATGTAAAAAATTGTGAAAAATAACATTCCTCTAGTATGTAATTCTGCTTACATACTAGATATAATAGAAGAATCGTCAGAAAAAGATGTGACGTTTAAGCTGCGTATCGTATGAGTAGTAGTGATTTAAGGAAAAAATAATTTCGCAACTTCTGTGGGATTCCATTCCTGTTGTGAGTGCCGTACTCATAACCCGCAACAATTGTTGAACCCCAATAAAGGCTTAAGTTCGGTATGACATTTCAAAATGCATAATGGGCATAACAATTAGGGCTCATACGTTCAGATGTCATTAAGTTCTGGTTGTACTTGTTTTGTATCCCGCCCGGAAGGTGGCGCGTGGGTCTGCTCCTGTAAACTGAAAGGTAGGCCGAATGTAAGAAGCGAGTAGGGTCAGGAAAAGCTGAAGTACTTCGGTACTGCTTCTAGATTTTACATGTTTATTATAGTCAAAATTATGATTCCATAATGGTTACTTAACTTTGGCTGAGATGAGCACGTAGGTGTGAAGCCGTACAGGTATCAACGCTAACAGCTACTAGTAGTTGGACAAACTATCATTGAAATGACTGACGTAACGAAAGCAAAGTCTGTAATGGCTAGCCCCCTATGAAGTAGAAGCTGAGTTGCTTGGTCGACTGCTCTTGATCAAATGGGCAGAATCTGGAGCGGCGCTCGTAGAGCTGCACAGCGCCGGCTAAAGGGCGCTGTCGTCGGTGTCTGTGTGGTAGTGCCAACCTAAGACCTTGTACCTACGCCGTGTCATCGTTGCTATCGATACCACAACTTGCACTGTAGCTTACCCTTGAATCACTTTTGTTAGTAAGTTAAAAACCATACGCACATTTAGCCAACAGACAAATACTTCCATAGAAGCGAGAGCAATCTCGTATCCTATTGTTGTTTTTCTTGTGTGTACCTATATTCGCTAACGAAAATCGAAAAAAAAGTCCGGCATAATGTGAAAAGACAAGTAATGTTCGCAATTATTGAATTAAACGTTTTCTCGACTTTTATTACTTATCGCTAGTTCTAGTTGTGGTTCAGGGAAGTGTACCACGTATATCCAGAAGTATCTTGATCACTTGGAATAGGATAAAAAGTTTAGCTGTTGGCAAAAACAAATTTTAAATGCAAACTGAAGATAAATATGTTTACTGTTGTTGTCATACATTGGTGAGTCAAAACATAATGGCCACAACCCACAGCGAGACTAAGCGCCGTATCTGACGACATGGTTATAATACATTTATTGCATCCAAATAGTCATACGAGTTCGAAGTACAATTATAATAATACTCGAAATTAGAAATTTTACATATTATGGGTTTCATAGTCACTTACTGACTTTGTCTTTTTGGTACAGAGTTCTGCACGGCAACGTTCGCATATTCGATGACACAGTTTACGCTCACACGTTGCGTTTGGTCCATCATATGATGTGTTGTTGCAAATAAGGTGGTGATCATGTGCCCGTTCTAAGTTTTTCTTTGTCCATGTATGGTCAATCATGGCGCTTGTCCTGTAAAATTCTGGAGGTATGTCCTCCCTTTTTTCCTTCAATGTATTTAGTAGACCTTCCGAAGCGCTGGTGCTGGGTAGCATCAGGTTTGTCCCTAGGTTTTCAATGAGGAAGGGTTCCTTCACCAGCAGGTATACCAATCTGGATCGTTCTGTTTCGGACACTCCGATCGCTTTCTTTATACAGGTCGCCTTTACGCTTACTAGTGTCGTTAGGTTTTCACTGTGAGATGAGATGTGGTCCGATGATTTCTATGCTGTACGTGAGCATTGCCAAGACTTTGGCTCTGAATAGTGCCATCGCTGTCTCTAGGCTGAGGGATCTAATGTGTTCTATTTCGTGGATAGCCATTATTGTTTATGAAACATTTTGCACTTGTTTGCATGGTGACGCCTAGGCATTTGAAGTCTGGTATGATTTTCAGTTTTGTGTCCTGTATGACGTCCTCAGCCGAAGCAGGTGCTCTTCCTCTATTTCCGAGCACCATCATTTCTGTTGTTGCTACATTTATTTCCAAGCCGTATTTGACGCACCAATCTTCCACGTCATTTGTTGTTTCTTGTAGTTTTCTAGTGGTCTCTGAGCCTATAACAATATCATCTGCATATATGTATGAGATTACACCCGCCTTTTCGGATATTCTTACAATTTCTTTCGCTGCAAGGATAAATAACGAAGGAGTTAGTGGGTCTCCCTGAAGTATTCTGTTTGACTGGAGTATAGACTCTGTTAGGGAGAAGTAGTCTGAGAGCCTTTAATTCGTTCCATCACAGTATTGCGCGTATGATTCGTTGTTTTCACTTAGAGTTTTCTCTACTTTGTTTGTCACTAGCTTCCTCTTTATGAAGTCAATGGCTTTTGTGAAGTCTTTAAATACTACACAAAACTTTTCATTATTATGTTACAGTCCTGAGCTCAATTCTCGTGCTTGCGGAAAATAATAATGAAATAACGATGGTTCCCTCTTTTTGTAAGTACACAAAATATTGTTAAAACAAAACAATATTTTGTGTACTATCAAAAAGGTCGACTCATCCTTAATTCATTAGAACTTTTCTCTCTCTTCAAGAGCATCCCATACGCTCTTTAGTAGGAGCTTTGTTGCGGTCAGAATTGATTTTCCTTTCTTGAATCCCATTTGGTTTTCGGCGAGGTTTTCGTTGATTGTTTCCTTTAGCCTTACCGTTATTATTTTTGTATTTTGAAAGGTAAGTTTTCAAGTGATATACCTCTGTATTTACTGAGGTCCTTGGGGTTTGCTGTGCCTTTATATAGCATTTTTATTACGGATTGTCTCCACAGATCTGAAATTGAGGTTGTTTCTATGCACTTGTTGTAGAGTTTTGTCCACGCTGGTGATAGTATTTGGGCTATGTCTTTTAAATATTCGTTATAGAGACTGATAGGCCATGCAGCTTCTTTTTTTTTTCCTAGTGCTGTTAATGGCACCTTTGACCACTTCTGTAGCCAACGGGACCCATTCCCTAGATGTTTGCAGCAATGTATCCTACTTGCGCTGTGGTCTACCTTTCAGTCCTTCCTTTTTCGGTATTTCGTCGAAGTGCGTCTCCCATTCTTTACATTGATGTAACACGTTACGGCTCGTTTTCTGGGGCGTAGTGGAATACAAGGGTCTCTTGTGGCTTCCTCCAGTAGTTTCTTTCCTTCTCTTTCCCAGAATGTTCTCTTCTTTTCTTTTAGAGTTTTCTTATAGATATATCGTTTGTCAGCGTAAGTCCTGAGGAGTGTAGGGTTTTCTGCGCTCCGTTTTAGTTGGTGTAGCCTTTCTAGTACGTCGTTTCTTGGACTGTAACACTCTGTATCGAACCATTTTTCTCGACCTTCTTTTGGCTCTGGAATTGGCGGCTTGTCTTAGGACTTCACCTAACACATCTGTTATTTCTTGTAGCCGCGCGTTGTCTCCTAGCATATCAATTTGTTTTATCTCGTCTGATGTTCCTTCCACTCTCCCAATGTCTGTTATTATCGAAATGACTTGTTGCTCGTTTTCTCGTCCTTTTCGCCATGACGACACAGTATAATGACAGCTCAGGCACAAGTGTTTCGGAGTTCATCATTCAGCCCATAATTTTGAACATAGGGTCCGTAGCAAACGATTCCTACGTGTTCCCATGTTGATCGAAGAGACGAGTCCGTTCCAATTGAAGTAGGGACGGGATCGTGGAGACTGCACTGTGGATCAATGGCAAGGTGTCGCCTGATCGGATGGATCACGTTTCTTGTTACAACATATACGCCGTCACCCAGGCGAACGGCTCCTCGAAACATGCACCGCGTCACGGACAGGAGGGTAGTCTTAAGCAGGAGAGGGTAGTCTTAAGCAGTGGCGGGAGGGGGTATTCGCACGGGCTTCCTTGGAACCTCTGATAGTAAGCTAAGGCAAAGTGACAGGTGTGAACTACGTGAACCTTACTGCGGACCACCTGCATGCCTTCATACTTGATGTCTTCCCCGATGACGAAGGCATCTTCCAGCAGAATAACTATCTTTGTCATAAGGTCAGATTCGCGATACAGTGATCTTGGGAACATGATAGTGAACTCACGTTGAAGTGTTGACCACCAATCTCGCCTGATCCCAACACTGTGAAACGCACCTGCGACACTATCGGGCACCAGCACTGCGCAAACAAACTAACGGCCCGTGATTTACGCGAACTGCGTGACCTGCGCCTATGGATCTGGTGCCACATACCCCCGGACACCTAATAAGGACTTACCGAATCAATTCGAAACAGAATCACTGTTGTACCGTGCTCAAAGATTTGAAGGTTAGTACGCCCATGCAACATTATGTCTCTCCACACCACAACACATGAACCACCAGAAAGATAATGTTCGACAATGTTCTTGGGTGCGTTACGTGTTCCCACTTCTCTCCACAGAAAATTCGTTCACAATCAC
Source organism: Schistocerca serialis cubense (assembly GCF_023864345.2). NCBI lineage: Eukaryota > Metazoa > Arthropoda > Insecta > Orthoptera > Acrididae > Schistocerca > Schistocerca serialis. Next base: position 404,029,376 of record NC_064643.1, read on the forward strand.
TACTCAGATTGAATGTGCTCTCTTCCGAGAAGAACACGTGCTCCTACTCCTCACTGGTCTAGTCCCTATACTTTCTCCACCATCCTACATGGCGCCACAGCTGTGTGGGTGTAAACGGGAAACAACATCCTGCCCCACGGACAAAGAGACCACCCGCATGAAGGTGCTGTGTCACTTAGCAGCGTAGGATTGCGTGTGTTTCAGACCTGTTAAAAGTTGTTGCAATTGTACAAGTTTTTGACGTGGGACCCTTCTAGCCTGCTGCATAAGTTAAGGAGTAGCCAGAAAGAAACATAACATATTGACTACTCGCTGGAAATGAATTACAAAAAAATGGTACAAATGGCTCTGAGCACTATGGGACTTAACATCTGAGGTCATCAGTCCCCTACACTTAGAAATACTTAAACATAACTAACCTAAGGACAATCTGTTGCTGTAGTAGTCCGGGCCGACAAACTCTTCTCCTTCGGCCAGCAGCAGCCGTTGTTGGGAACGATCTCCATGCACGTGAAACAATTCAGTCTGTGCGCAGTACCAAACTCCTGGGCTATGCTCTTCAACTTCGTCCTTCTGTCAGTTTTCCCATGTTATTCCCCTTGTTAAGTCAACCATATGTTTTTCCGGCCCCTTTTGTAATGAACAACATCAGCACAGTTCACTGTCACTGCTCGCTGATTGACAGACGCTGTCTTTTCCCGCTCCTTCAAATGCCTTGTGTTGCGGGGTTCAAATGGTTCAAATGGCTCTGAGCACTATGGGACTCAACTTCTGAGGTCATCAGTCCCCTAGAACTTAGAACTACTTAAACCTAACTAACCTAAGGACATCACACACATCCATGCCCGAGGCAGGATTCGAACCTGCGACCGTAATGGTCTCGCGGTTCCAGACTGTAGCACCTACAACCGCACGGCCACTCCGGTCGGCTGTGTTGCGTGGAAAGTTCCTCTTAGTGCTGTAGTCGAGTTGATGTGACGCCGTCTGACGTCCAGCTTTCTGTGCACGACTAGCAGGCCTCTGGCAACATGCTCCTGCACTGTAATTCATTTCCACGAGTAGTCAGTATATTACTATGTTTCTTTTTGGCTACACCTTAACTTCTGCAGATCACTGTGCACTAGGGTGACAAATCTACTTTTGCCCGGCGTAGTGCACCAGCTCGACGTGGCATGGACTCAACAAGTCGTTGGAAGTCCCCTGAAGAAATACTGAGTCATATTGCCTCTGTAGCCTTTCATAATTGCAAAAGTGTTGCCGGCGCATGGTGTTGAGCACGAAATGAGCTCTCGATTATGTACTGTAAGGGTCTACGGGTTGCACGCAGCTGTACGGTATGGACACGCGCTTGCCAGCCGGCCTGTCTGGAATGCTGACAATTTGCTTGGTCAGCAGACGCGTGTCTGGCCGCACTGCGACGCAGAGTACGCGGCTGGCCGCCGTCCGCAGTGCGCAGTATTAACTAGCGCGACCTTGGGTGCGAATACGTCTCTTTTCTTAGCTCTCCATGGAGCCCTTCGATACGACCGTAATTAGCTGGTGTTAGGATGTCAGACACAGTGATGATGGGTGCGCGTAGCATGCGTGTTTTATATTCCACCCTTGTTAATAAAACTATTTAAACTTACTTCTCGTGATCGCGTATTGCCGTACCTCAAGGACCCACCGCTTAAAAATCCTGACAAAATATTTGTGTAATCATCATCCGGGGTAACAACACAAATTACCCCCTTATAGTACCATAAATGTTCTATGGGATTCATGTCGGGCTATCTGTGTGGCCAGATCATTCACTCGAATTGTCCACAACGTTCTTCAAACCAATCGCGAACAATTCTGGCCCAGTGACATGACATCGTTGTTTGGGAACGTGAAGTCCACTAATGGCTGCAAATGATCTCCATGTAGCCGAACGTAACCATTTCCAGTCGATGATCGATTCAGCTAGACCAGATGAGCCAATCCGTTCCGTGTGAACACAGCCCTCACCATTATGGAGCCACCACCAGCTGGCTTAATGCCTTGTTGACATCTTGGGTCCGTGGCACAACAGGGTCTGTGCTACACGCGAACGCAACCCACTCCCCTTATCAACTATAATCGGAAGTCATCTGACGAGGCCACAGTTTTCCTGTCGTCTAGGGTCCAAACGACATGGTCACGAGCCCAGGAGAGGTGCTACAGGCGATGTCGTGCTGTTAGCAAACGCACTCGCGTCGGTCGTCTGCTGCCAAAGGCCATTAACGCCAAATTTCGCCGCACTGTCTTAACGGATACGTTCGTCGTACGTCTCGCATTGATTTCTGCGGATATTTCACACAGTACTGCTTGTCTGTCAGCACTGACAACACTACACAAAAGCCGCTGCTCTCGGTCGTTAATTCAAGGCCGTCGGCCACTGCGTAGTCCGTGGTGAGAAGTAATGCCTTTGAATTTTGATAATCTCGTCACACTCTTGACACTGTCGATCTCGGAATATTGAACTCCCTAATGATTTCCAAAACATAATGTCTATACGTGTAGCTCCAACTACCACCTTGCGTTCAAAGTCTGTTTATCCCCGTCGTGTAGTCATAATCATGTTGGAAACCTTCTTAGTCAATCACCCGAGTACATATGACAGATCCGCAAATGTACTGCCATTTTATACCTTGCATAAGCGATACTGCTGCCATCTGTATATTTGTATAGCGCTGTCCCATGACTTTTGTCGCGTTGATGTACGTCAAACGCAGGGGTAGTTAAACGAAACAATGGTAGTTTTTTTAGTGACAAGTAAGGGAGTAACTATGTCTCGATTCGTTCTGTTATTTGTCATTGACTCATTGAAAAAGAACGAAACAGGCAAATATTAAATATTATGAACAGAAGTAGTCGATTTTGACGCTACATTACCCTCGATCTGTCTTCCTTGACTTGGCACTATTCGATATCCGGTAATCGCAAAACCGCAAAAAACTTCCTGTTCTGCAGTCATAGTTTTATGTGTTCAGCGACGGGCGGAGTTCGACCGGCCCGGTCATTGTGGCGGTTTGTTTGCACAGAAGATAATATTATCGAGGCCGCGCTTCATCACCAGTCGCGGACGCTGCCACAAATTACACTCGAAATCCACACCATACATCAAGATAAACGGGATTACTTCGCTGCTATCTCCAGTCAAAGCTCTCGTTCTGTTAAACTGGCATAAAATTGTTACAAGCTACGCTAAATACGTACCTGAAGATCATTAGAGGTGTCTGCTAATTACGAATGGGTGATTAATCAGTTTACTTGAGGAGGGCCACAGCACAACAGTTAATCTGCGTGTAGTTCTACTTTTTAACTCCTCAACCAGAATACTAAACTGTTATGTAAATTGGAGTTGGAGAGGGGGAGGGGGATGGGCGGGGGGGGGGGGGGGGGAGAAAGGCAAGGAAAGGAAAGGAATTCGGGACTTTATGCGGAATCAGCGGCGGGGAGTGAAAATGCTTGCCAGACCGAGATTCAAGCCGGGTTTCTCCTGCTTACTAGGCAATTGCGTTAACCACTACGCCACCTAGACAGAGTGTTTATCGCAAATGCGCTGACATTCACGGCACGTTCCCTGGCTGACCCACATTCCCACTTAACGTCACCTATCCGCTGTCCACGTCCATGTTCTCCATGCTCGCTAATTTTAGATTTCCGCTGGAGGTCGAACGTAAAAGTGCACTGAAGGCTATGCATTCACTGCCCGTCGAGGCGAATCTCTTATATTAATCCGTTGTGTCTCCCGTACATGTCTGGAAAAACAGACACCATGCATTTATATAATACTAAACTGTTCGTACTTTAATGGTATTGATTTCTGAAATGATAACTTTAATCACATTAATTTCATGCGATAGTAACTTATACTTCCTTTGTCTGCAAGTTCGTGTTTGCCACTATTACTAAAAATATTCCTCGTGTTCAATTCGTAATCGGAATGTGAAGGCGATGACACTTCACTGCCTCCTTCCCCGTCGAGGACGACGTAAATGTTGACCAATGGAGAACAGCTAAACTCGCCAAAATGAAACGAATGAAATCAACAGATGAAATCATAGTAATGAATTAATATCAGTAAACCTGAAACTTTCTGGCAGATTGAAACTGTGTGCCGGACCGAGACTCGAACTCGGGACCTTTGCCTTTCGTGGGCAAGTGCTCTACCATCTGAGCTTCCCAAGTACGACTCACGACCCTTCTTCACAGCTTCAATTCTGCCGGTACCTCGTCTCCTACTTTCGAAACTTCACAGAAATAAACCTGTTCCGAAGTGCTGAATCTGTATGTTATTGAATTTTGATGGAAAACTGATATTTCTGACAGCTTGGCACCACAGTCTGGACTTCCTCTACATCTGGAACATTCACTTTAAACAATGAGACTATGTGAGCACAGTTTAGAAGTCTGGTGATAAAAAGGGATATATTTTCTTCCCGGAGACGAATTATACACGTCAAATAAAAGCCTCAGCGTACTTTTTGTGTTACATAATATATTCCACAAAGCCATGAATCATCGTAGTTTCTAGTACTGTTAAGTTCAGATTCATTCTGATTGATACTGAACGTGACGGAGAGCTATACGCGTGTCTAATAAGCTTCCGATTACATCACTCGATCCCGAGAAAAGGGTGTACTTACTTTTACTCTTACATTGACCAATATCTTCAGTTCCCTATAATCTCTTCTGAATTACAATCCTGTAAAATTAATATACGTCTGCGTAACCATGAATGAGAAGAAAACGTTAAAATTAATCAATCGATATATGCAAAGTAAAAGGGTATGGGGATATGCACTTGAGATAAATTAGATTATTGAGGTGGAACACAGTTTTACGAGACAATCTAGCTCACCTCTCACCTGTGTGCCAACAACAATCTCGCTAGTTCACAAAGTACGAGTGGCTATCATAAGACTTTAATGAACATCTCGAAAAAATAAAAGTTACGTAATTCAGTCTTCATTTGTTTGCGGGTACTTGTATGCTGTCCCGTTACACACTGAAATCAGCGCACCATAGTACCGCACCACGCCGGTACATTAGTACAACGGCGCAGCCCATTGGCAACGTGGAGTATCGCCTGGTAATTCGGTTTTCATTTGAACAATCCATCCTGAAATGATACAGCTGTGCTCAACAATGCACAGTCGTATGACCCAGTGCTTAAGTGGGGCAGATGATTCCAGTCTGATGAAACAAGTCTCAATGGCGAAGAATGAAGAGGCAGATCATCTGTCTGTGAAGGACCGGCAATCGCTAGTGCAGTGGAGGCCTTGCTGCTCGATGACCGGCCTATCACAATCGAAGCGATAGTGGAAAATGTCAGAAGCAATTGAGATATCTTGTGCGACATTTTCAACATGACAAAGGTCGCCGCCCGCTGAGTTTCGCGACTGCTTACACACATTCATAAGGCCTGCCAAACCGAGGAAGCAGCGGAAATGTTGTAGCTATGTCAAACACTAAGGAGAAAAACAAGCACGGAAATATGAAGATTCGCCACCACCGAGAAAGATGAGACCCAACCACCATGGTGCAAGATGATGCTGACTGTTTTTTTTGGGATTGCCGTGGCGTGGTGCTTACCGATTGCTCTCATAAGGGGCAAACTACCAAAATCTCCTGACGAGTTTACGAGAGCCTGTCAAGACGAAGGGTATCGGAAAAGTGTTCGAAGCGGTGTTCTTGCTCCACGACAACGCTCCGGCTCATCTTGCACAGGACACAGTCATTCACACTGCTTCTGTGGGCTACCAATTTCGCCTCACCTCCTACATTCTCCTGACAGGGCACCAGTGACTTCTTCCTCGTTCCACGAATGAAGGAACCATTGAGTGATCTACGAAATGGAACCTTTGTTGAATGGACAAAATGCAGAGTTGTGCAACAAAGATCCCCGCCAAGTCATTCATCGTTAGAAAAGATGTGTCGCATTGATTGGTAGGGTAGAGCTAATACTATCGCCATGTTTCGTTGACCAGCTTAATTTTTTCAGCGTGGTAATTAAAATGTGAAACCTGAGTTTCTCCTGGCGTATACAATTTTCAAACAACTTACGGGAATTCAGCCAGGTAATATTTACAGCGACCGCCGATATTTCGGCGGGAGTACACCTCGCCATTTTCAAGACACAAACTGCAAGGGACAGGTGAAGTTCAGGCAAATTTAAAACCTCGGTTCTTGGAGTAATTCGGGAAAGATAACAAACACACACTGAATCCTAGGGCCACCAGAGATGACCAAAGTGAAAGATATCGATAGTGAAAGACTACGAACTAGCAAGTGAGGTAACATTGACTCTGTCCCTTTGTTTTTAGACAAGGGAGAGAGCAGAATTCCAAGCAGAGTTTAAACAAAAACCTCCATCCCTGTTTACAAGGTTGCTTGCTAATTTAATCTCAACAGCCTCCTTAATAACACTGTCCCAATAGCTGGACGTGCGTGTCAATATCTCGGTATCGTTATATAACATAGGGTGACCAGTATCTAAACAAAGTTCGGATACTACCCACCGCAACTCTATCTGTCTGCTTCTAATACTGGTCATTGAATAAAAAGTAAGTGGATGTCAACACATGTCGAAAGAGATTGGTTAATTTATCACCAAACCGTTGTATCCTGTGATTGCAAATTTGTTTATGGAAGAGTTCGAGGAACGTGCATTGGAGTCGGCACCTTTGAAACCCGCCTGTTTTTTTCAGATATGTTGATGATATTTTTGTTGTTTGGCCTCATGCTAGGGAGAATTTGAACGCCTTTTTAGAACATCTGAACTCGATCCATCACAGCTGGAAGAGAATGGTTGCCTTCCCTTTCTTGACGTTTTGGTTAGGAGAAAGGTTTATGGATCACTGGGACATGCTTTTTACCGGAAACGTGCTCACACTGACTTATATTAACAGGCTGGTAGTTGTCACCATCCGGCTCAGCGTGAAGTGGTACTTAGTACCTTGGTACACATGGCACATGTCATTTCCGACACTGAGACTTTGCCAGCTGAGCTGGCCCATCTTGAAGCTACGTTTCGTCAAAATGATTATAGTGAAAGACAGATTGAACTGCGTTGGGATATCGACTAACTGTGCATCGGGTGATTGATAATAATACTGATGGTTCAAATGGCTCTGAGCACTATGGGACTTAACTGCTGAGGTCATCAGTCCCCTAGAACTTAGAACTGCTTAAACCTAACTAACCTAAGGACATAACACACATCCATGCCCGAGGCAGGATTCGAACCTGTGACCGTAGCAGCCGCGCGGTGCCGGACTGAGCGCCTGAACCGCTAGACCACCGCGGCCGGCGATAATAATACTGAGTCGACATCTAAGTATACTGCCTTTTTGCCTTACGTAGGAAGCACTTCCAACAAGATCGGTCGTATTTTACGGAAATATGATGTGAAATGTGTTTTCCGACGTCCATCTAAAATTAGAGTGCTTTTGGGTTCCGTTAAGGATTATCTTGGTTTGCGTAAGGCGGGTGTATATCGCATTCCTTGTAGCTGTGGCATGGCATACATTGGTCAGACTATTAGGACCTTGGAGGACCGATGTACTGAGCGTAAATGTGACACACGATTACAGCAGCCAAGTAGATCCGCTATTGCCGAGCATTGTTTGGATACTGGCCACCCTACGTTATATAACAATACCCAGATACTGTCATACACATCTAGCTATTGGGACAGTGTTATTAAGGAGGCTGTTGAGATCACATTAGCGAACAACCTTGTAAACAGGGATGGAGGTTTTTGTTTAAACTCTGCTTGGAATCCTGCCCTCTCCCTTGTAAAAAAAACAGAGGGACAGAGTCAATGTTACCTCACTTGCTAGTTCTTAGTCTTTCACTATCGATATCTTTCACTTTGGTCATCTTTGGTGGCCCTAGGGTTCAGTGTGTGTGTGTTTGTCTGTACATCGCCTGTCCGTTGCATGTTGTGCCCTGAAAATGGCGGGGTGTACTCCCGCATAAATATCGGCGGTCGCTGTAAATATTACCTGGCTGAATACCCGTAAGTTGTTTGAAAATGGTAATTAAAAGTTCATGACTACGACTTGCATGTGGCTTGTATGTGCCGCACCAGATTGGCCACCCGATTGGGTACAACTAGACCAACTGTTGATACTGTTGTGGCTGTGCCATCATGTAATGTTTTGTGGCTCCTGGCTGGATGAGGAGAGGGTTGTATGATAGGTCGGTGTCCGGTTTCCTCTCACTACAAAACGCGCACGTGCTTAAAATACACTTTATTACAGGAAACACTTGAGTACTTAACTTCAGTGATGTCAAATCTGATGTTCTGTGGTTAACAGCAATCAAGTAACATCATTCGTGAATCTTGTCCGTGTCCATATCACAACTGTATATAATGACTGAAGTTCCCTCACAGCTATCTAAGGTATGAGGCGATGACTATCACTGTGGAAGACTAGAGCACGGTGCGACCATTCTACAAGGTAACCAATGCAGCACGGTCTGACTTTTGATACGAGCAATTTTTTAAGGAGGAGGAGATTAGTGTTTAACGTCCCGTCGACAATGAGGTCATTAGAGACGGAACAGAAGCGCGGATTAAGGAAGGACGGGGAAGGTAATCGGCAGCGCCCTTTGAAATGAATCATCCCAGCATTGGCCTAAGCGATGTCGGGAAATCACGGAAAACCTAAATCAGGATGGCCGCACGCGGGTTTGATCCGTCGTCTCCCCGAATGCGAGTCCAGTCCATTGCACCACCTCGCTCGATCAATTTCTTTAACGAACTGCAATATTGTATTAACAGTGAAACACATGACGTGTAACGATAATCTATGTGTCGAGTACGTTGTTTTCCCATCTCTAGAAGTACCCAAAACTTTTGCTTAAACGCATGTACGTCTAATATCTTGCAGTACATTGACATTAACATGCCGTGATGAAAATATTTTTCCTTCCATAGCTCTGCAGTATGTAGTTTTACAGTTCTAGGCAGTACGTCGAGGTAATACATGAATCGTCACAGTTTCGAGTGTAGAACGAATGAAGTAAGCGATTCTCTCCGCCAGCGGAAGTGGCAGCTGATCAATGCGCGAGATGAGGCCGGCGGTGGCGTGGTCGTTGTTATCTGGACAGGACGTGCTGATGAATCACCTCGGACGGCGTGCGGATTCTCGCAGTCGATAGCGCCTTCCTGCTGCCAGGTTGCGTTGTAAGTTATATACTCTGGAGGCTGTACTGCTACATCAATATAGATACCGACTATGGGCAATTCTACGAACTCAAAATCGCGAGTGAACTGAACTGCGAAATCGAGCAAATAAGCATAATCAGAGAATATAGCAAATAATGTTTTTGGAAAAGTTGTTCACCGGATTTGCACGAAAGGACTAACTTTAAATCGAAAAAAAAAAAAAAACACAGATGATCCAGTTCTGTACTGTCAGATATATTCCACCTCCTATTAACGTAGCATGCCAGCAAGAAATAAGAAACGTGGTAGAAAGTTGTAGTTAGTGAGTGTGGAAATGATGACGAAATGGAAATACCGTATGGCAGGACTGTTTAAATTCAAATGGCTCTGAGCACTATGGGACTTAACATCTGAGGTCATCAGTCCCCTAGACGTAGAACTACTCAAAAGTAACCAACCTAAGGACATAACACGCATCCATGCCCGAGGCAGGATTCGAACCTGCGACTGCATCAATTGCACTAGGTGTTCCACAGGGTTCAATCATGGGTCCCCTTCTGTTCTTTCTGTATGTGAACGACCTCCCTTCCTATCTGAAACAGGAAGTTGAACTGACACTGTTTGCTGATGATACAGGCATCATTATTAATCCAGTAAAAGAAAGTCCAATTGAAAATGATGCAAATAAGGTCTTTGGAAAAGTCATTAATTGGTCTTCTGCAAATGGGCCTGCTCTAAACTTTGAAAAAACACAGTACATCCAATTTTCTGCTGCAAAAAGTACAGTTCCTTCAATAAATATAACACATCAACAGAAGTCAGTAGACAGGGTAGTGCATATTAAGTTTCTGGATGTACATATAGATGAGAATCTTAATTGGAAATTTCATATTCTGGATCTCCTAAAGTGACTAGGATCAGCAACTTTTGCGATCAGAATAACTGCCAATTTTGAGGATATAGAAATTAGTAAACTAACATACTTCAGATACTTCCACTCTCTGATGTCATACAGAATAATATTTTGGGGTAACTCAACATTTGGACAAAAAGTATTCACTGCTCAAAAGAAAGTGGTTAGAACAATGTGTGGGGTTCATAGTCGCACATTTGTGCGCATCTTTTTGGAAGATTGGGAATTCTCACAACAGCCTCACAATACCTCTACTCACTAATGAAATTTGTTCTCAACAACATGGACCAATTTAAAAACAAGAGTGACATTCATGATTATAATACCAGGAAAAAGGAAGACTTACACTATCCTTTGCTCAACCTATCTTTGGCACAGAAAGGGGTAAAACATGCCGCTATAAAATTTTTTGACAAATTACCAGATGAAATAAGGTGTCTGACAGACAGCAGTAATAGCTTCAAAAGTAGATTGATTCCATATCTTCTTGACAACTCCTTCTATACCATAGATGCATTCATGAATAGGAATAAATAAATCTATAAATATAGTATATGCATTTTGTGCCATTTAAGGGAATGGGATAAATATTAAAAATATTAATCTTTAACTTTGTATTGTAATTATATACAGGGTGTTACAAAAAGGTACGGCCAAACTTTCAGGAAACATTCCTCACACACAAAGAAAGAAAATATGTTACGTGGACATCTGTCCGGAAACGCTTACTTTCCATGTTAGAGCTCATTTTATTACTTCTCTTCAAATGACATTAATCATGGAATGGAAACACACAGCAACAGAACGTACCAGCGTGACTTCAAACACTTTGTTACAGGAAATGTTCAAAATGTCCTCTGTTAGCGAGGATACATGCATCCACCGTCCGTCGCACGGAATCCCTGATGCGCTGATGCAGCCCTGGAGAATGGCGTATTGTATCACAGCCGTCCACAATACGAGCACGAAGAGTCTCTACATTTGGTACCGTGGTTGCGTAGACAAGAGCTTTCAAATACCCCATATATGAAAGTCAAGAGGGTTGAGGTCAGGAGAGCGTGGAGGCCATGGAATTGGTCCGCCTCTATCAATCCATCGGTCACCGAATCTGTTGTTGAGAAGCGTACGAACACTTCGACTGAAATGTGCAGGAGCTCCATCGGGCATGAACCACATGTTGTGTCGTACTTGTAAAGGCACATGTTGTAGCAGCACAGGTAGAGTATCCCGTATGAAATCATGATAACGTGCACCATTGAGCGTAGGTGGAAGAACATGGGGCCCAATCAAGACATCACCAACAATGCCTGCCCAAACGTTCACAGAAAATCTGTAGCGCAATGAGTCGCATGTCGCACCGAAGTGAACATTACCTTCCTTCAATTGGGCCAACTGGCGGTGAATCGACGAAGTACAGTACATACTGACGAAACTAAAATGAGCTCTAACATGGAAATTAAGCGTTTCCGGACACATGTCCACATAACATCTTTTCTTTATTTGTGGGTGAGGAATGTTTCCTGAAAGTTTGGCCGTACCTTTTTGTACACCCTGTATATTAAAAAATGTTGTTTGATATGTGCATTTCTTGTGCACTTGACTCGTTCCACATCATAACGGCTACCGTATCGTGCGACTGATCAATGGAACACGCAACCAACTAACTAACTAACTAACTAACTAACCGCAGCAGCAGCGCTGTTCCGGACCGAAACGCCTAGAACAGCTTGGCCACAGCGACCGGCAATGATTAGTCATTTGTACAGAAAAAATGTAAATCGCCCTCTGTACCAGTGTAAAAAATGCTCCTATCGTAGCACAAAGAAAGCGAATATGCTCCTGTTTAGAACACTCTGTCTGAAAAGTGGGTTACCAGCTGCCTCATTATACTTTCCTCAGCACCTTTCAAAATTGTCCCAAAAATTTCTTCATGCGAACCCATTCGAGCTTTTTTAACGTGCAACTCACCTCCCACTCCCACAAGCTACCCTAACTGAAGCTTGCTCGCACCCACTAGTCCATCACTGCAAGAAGTTCATGCCCGTCCACTCCCACTTGACCTTTTTCACTCACTCATCCAGCCCAACTGGTTGTCGTTATATCTTTCTGTTTCTCTAACTGTCGCTGTCTCCTGTCACACAGCCACAGTCTCCTTCGTTCTGTCTTCCCTCATTGCCATTGTCTCCTTCTAGCTCTCTCTTACTGCTTCAGTCTCATTCGTTCCTTCCCAATGCTGCTGTCTCTTCTCAACGTCACTATCTCTCTCTTCCTAGTTGCAATTGTCATCGACTCTGTCTCTCATTATCACTGGCTCTTAGCCACTTTCACTTTCACCTTCTCTTTATTCCTTTCCAGCTGGCACCGTCTCCTTCACTCTTTTTGTAGTACTGTTCCGTTATTATCAACTATGTTCCACTGCCTCTCTGTCCACCTCTTTACCTCACACTGCAATTGTCTCCTTCGTTCTTTCTATCCCACAACCACTGTCTACTATCTTACAGTAGTTATTACTTTTGCGTCACTTTCTCGCTACTACTGCCTCTTTCTCTCTCAGCATAAAAATGCGCGAATATGTAGGCACACATAAATATTTTGGGAAAATTTTTAAACGTGCTAACGGAACTAGAATGAAGCAGCTTGTACACCACTTTTCAGTCAGGGTCTTTTAAACAGAATCATATTCGCCTTTTTTGTGCTGAGATAGGAGGATTTTTCCTCTGGTTCCCTTCTTTCCCCTTTTACAACAGAGCATGTCATTCATATAAAAAGAACTTTATGGGTCAGTAAAATTTTCATGGTTAACTTGAGCGCAATTTAAATAACGCAAAACTAATAATTTTACGCCTCAGACCGGATTTTACGTACATGCACAAAAACTTTGCATGTGCTTCAATACTAAAGTGGTGTTCTCATAACCCTTCTGACGATAAAGGGGACACTTTGCAGCATATTTCTCCATGAAGTGTCACTTTACAAAATGCGTTTTCTCTTCAAACCGGATTTCACGTGCGTATTTTACGTGTACAAGTAGCGTAATGTTGAGGCTCTGCATTTCGGTAACGCATAAAGAGTTCAAGAAAATTTTAAAGGCTGTTATACATCGGGATCTTAGGAGTATATCTTAAAAATTACAGCCATTTGCTGTGTACAGCAGTCTTGGAATTCGTGGCTCGGTTTTTTTGCCCAAAACGGCGATTTTGGAGTGGTTCTCGATAAAGGATAAAGATTTTTGAAATTGGGAAGATGGCACTTCCGGATAAGTGCCTAGAGAAGGTACCGCTAAAATCTGAGTAATTTGCTGCTGTTAGTTATTTAGATGTACGTTCCTGATGGCGAAAGATGATGAGAACAGCTTTTTTCGGATTTTCTCACGAACTGTCCATGAACTAAATGGTGCCTCCATAACACCCTGAAGCCGCACAGTACACCAAATCTAATGCAAAAAGAACCAACTGATTTTCTCCATTTGCCTAAGCTGAAGGAAGTATGTAATATTAACAAACTGACCCTGTGTAGTAGGGTAGTTACAGTAAGACGATCCTTCTGTTGGGTATACAAATAGTCCCTAGCCCAACATATCCAAAACACTTGAACCTAGCTTTCTATCACCAATAGAACACGAGGTCCTTTGCTGTCGCTGACAGAATTACTATGCCATCGGCAAACCTCAAAGGTTTTATTTCTTATCCATGGATTTTAATACCTACTCCAAATTTTTCTTTTGTTTCCGTTACTGCTTACTCAGTATACGAATTGAATAACATCGGGGATAGGCTACAACCCTGTCTCACTCCCTTCCCAACCACTGCTTCCCTTTCATTCCCCTCGACTCTTATAACTGCCATCTGGTTTCTGTACAAATTGCAAATAGCCTTTCGCTCCCTGTATTTTACCCCTGCCATCTTCAGAATTTGACAGTATTCCAGTCAACATTGTCAAAAGCTTTCTCTAAGTCTACAAATCCTAGAAACGTAGGTTTGCCTTTCCTTAATCTAGCTTCTAAGATAAGTCGTAGGGTCAGTATTGCCTCACGTGTTCCTACATTTCTACGAGGTCTGCTTCTACCAGTTTTTCCATTCGTCTGTAAAGAATTCGTGTTAGTGTTTTGCAGCCATGATTTATTAAACTGATAGTTCGGTCATTTTCACACCTCTCAACACCTGCTTCCTTGCGGATTGGAATTATTATATTCTTCTGGTAGTGGGGCGGTATTTCACCTGTCTCATACATCTTGCTCGCCGGATGGTAGAGCTTTGTCATGGCTGGCTCTCCCAAGGCTATAAGTAGTTCTAATGGAATGTTGTCTACTTCCGGGGCCTTGTTTCGACTTAAATCTTTTAGTGCTTTGGCAAATTCCTCACTCAGTATCATATCTCCCACTTCATCTTCACCTACGTCCTCTTCCATTTCCATAATACTGCCCTCAAGTGCGTCGCCCTCGTATAGACCCTCTATACACTCCTTCCACCTTTCTGTTTTCCCTTCTTTGCTTGGAACTGGGTTTCCATCTGAGCTCTTGATATTCATACAGGCGGTGTCTTTAATTTTCCTGTAGGTAGTGTCTATGTTACCCCCAGTGATATATGCCTCTACAGTCTTACATGTGTCAAAATGGTTCAAATGGCTCTGAGCACTATGAGACTTAACTTCTGAGGTCATCAGTCCCCTAGAACTTAGAACTATTTAAACCTAACTAACCTAAGGACATCATACACATCCATGCCCGAGGCAGGATTCGAACCTGCGACCGTAGCGGTCGCGCGGTTCCAGACTGTAGCGCCTAGAATCGTTCTGCCACCCGGCCTGCTTACATGTGTCCTCTAGCCATATTCTCTCATAACTCGTTGTTCTTTTCCTACCCCATGTTTATTAGATCATGATCTTGCTTTACGTGCTGAATCACATGTTCAGTACCGTCATATACTCTCCTTGTCTCTTCATCTTCTACTTGCGACGTTGGCAGGTACCCCAGAGCAACAGCTGTTATGGCTGGTTTACTTTTGATTCTGAAGAGAAAAATCCAATCATTGAACTGTCTTCCTGTTAATAACGAATCCTACTCCAGTTATATTGTTTTATGCTACTGTTGATACAATCCCACATTCACCTGACCAAAAATCCGTACATTCATTTCATTTAACTTCATTGCCTCACACTATATTTGCACAGAAGGAAAAAATGTGCAGCACCCCGTGCAGACAGTAACTGTGCTGAGTTTATAGGTGAACAGTGATGGCAACATTTGTTCTCAATCATCCCCCAACGACCAGTGCGTAAGCCTGTTGAACAGCCTTAGGCATTTGAGTGTGGTCTCATTGTGGGCCGGCGGGAAACTGGATGGAAATATCGAAAGACTGCTGCACTTGTTGGGCACAATGTATCGGTGGTATGTCGCTGTTTTCAGGAGTGGTCTGTGAACGCAATTTTGTGGACAACAAAATGAATGTTGACTTACTTGTTATTCAAAATCAGTTTTGTTTTGCTAATGTTAATTCGCTTACGGTTATTTGCTCCATTTGTGTTAACTGATTATGAATTGCAAAAAGGAAGTACCTCGACACTGTATCAGTACTAAAGGGTGAAAGCAAATGTGAGCCAAGGGACAAGAGGATGTAAAGGTAGATGTAGACATCAAGTGAGAGTAAGTAAACGTAACCTGGCTACATTAGGCATAACTGCTCCTTGAAAGGAGGAAGAGAGACGAAAAAGAAAACTTCCATATAAATACAACAGTAAATCAATAGAACATCAACAGAAATGACCATCTGATCGTATGTGGTAATTTTAACGTAAGAGTAGGGAATGCACCAATGCCAAGTGCAATGGAACTTTTGGGGACGATCATTTGTGTTGCAATGGTAATAAACAGTTTGCTCCTATGGAACATTTATAAATAAAATATAGATTCTTCAACAAGAAAAGGCACAGAGACTCATGTCCTAAAAAAGGCATCAGGTTGATAATAAACTATAATCTGTCGCCTCAGTTCAGAGATGTGCAACTCAAAAGAGAATGTGACATTCCATCTGGCCGGTATATACTGACAGAATGACCTCGGGAGAAAAAAGAATGGAGGGAGCTAAAACCTCGATCACAGTGTCCAGTAGATTACATATGCAACCTGTATTTACTACAAGAAGGAACACAAGTTGAAATCGCCTATTGGAAACAAATCGGAGACGCAATAGTAGGACGTTTGCGGCTAAACAGAAAAAGAAGAAAGAAAGAAAAACACAAGATGTATGAGGATTAGAAAGGAAGTAAGTGAAGAATATATAAAAAAAATGTACATACTGTTTAGATGCAATGCCCCCAAAAACATTAGATTAGTAGGAAAAAAGAGAAACTGTGGTATTAAAATCTTAAGAGAAGAATAACGAGAAACTTCGGATAAATGCGGACATAAAATAGAAGGCAAAATTTCGCTACTTAATTTTGAAACACGTGGATAAATATGGAAAGACACAGTGATGGATGTTAAACCTAAACATCAATGGATAACACACTACAAAGTCTTATTGTTAGTTGTCGGCAGAGAAAATCCATCTGAAGAATAACGCGATGAAGTTGAGAAAGAAAGATTTATTACAATATTATTTTATTTATTTATTTATTGCAAGTTTTTAACGCTTACCTGATATTTTAAAACAGGTCGTACATATTAACGTTTTCTTGTTTTGTAAATAAAACTGCCCTTTCTTGCTGCAATTTAATTTATTTTTCCCAGAAGCTTTTCGCCTTTTTCTTGCTCTAAGGCATCTTGAGTGAGATAGTTTGCTGTGATCTGCGTTTCCTGTCATCTGGTCTGGAGGTCGCACTGCCATTTTATTTTCGAAACATAAGCACTATTTTGTATTCCGAACTTTCTCAATCTGTTCACCGTGTTTCCCCTTCTTTTTGTGGTGTACTATTATTCTTTCGTCACTAGATGTAGCTTTTTGTTCGAACACTGTGGTTTTAACAACGTGTGCTTTTACGTTGCTATCAGCGTAATGTTCGAACAAATAGCTATATCTAGTGACAAAGGTATAACAGTACACCACAAAAAAGAGGGAGAAACATGATGAACAGAGTGAGAGAGCTCGGAATACAGAAGTATGCTGCTGTTTCGAAAATAAAGTGGTACTGCGACCTCCAGACCAGATGAGAAGAAACGTATATCACAGCAAACTATCCCACTGAAGACGCCTTAGAGCAAGAAAAAGGCGGAACGCGTCTGGGAAAAATAAGTCGCAGCAAGAAAAGGCGGTTTTATTTACAAAACAAGTATTTCTGTGCTTGCTGCGGAGGATGGCCACGCAAACAAACTTGTTATTACAGTTTTCGTTTGTCATCTTTTTGTAGTTTTTTGTTTGTCTTTATCTGGAACATTTGACAAAGGACAATACTTTTCAAAAATGACAATAATTTGAGGTTGAAATATAAATAAAATTACAGTGGAAGAGCTTAAAAGAAGAAGAAATTTACAACTAACAAGCTACTGGAATAGCTAAAATACTATTATTATTAATCCACTGGAGCATGCTGTTACATAGGAGGCGATTGATTACACACGATCGTTCACTGTGATTGATTACACATGATCATTCAGTGGGAACGAAGCAGTAAAGTAAATCAAATGAGGTATGGGAAACATGAAAATTAGGTGTGTTGCATTTATGTACAGCAACAAAAACATCCACCACATTTTCATTACGCTCCTCTCGCTTCGTTAGACTTCAGCAGTCGAAATAGCTGATGAGCTGAAACAGTAGCATACTTCTGTATTCCGGACTTTCTCACACTTTTCATAATGTTTCTGAAGCAGGAAGCTCTTTGGGCCCCCAGAAACAGGCGCGTCTTTGTTAGATTGATCAGAGTACCTAACAATGACCTCCGGCTCCGCAGACACACAAGTATAGCCTTAAATGTGAACACTCTGATAACCTAAGCTTCTTTCTTTTTCTCAGTGTGAACAGAGTATAGACGCTTTGAGTGACCGAGGGACTGGGAGGACATGCTTCTGATGAACTGCACTGTAAGTTTTGGGTAACGAACGCGCCATTATTCTCACACACGTTTCGCGAAAGGTCTTTTGATCGTCCCTATTAGCTGTGTTACTCATTATTACTCAAGAGATATTCTGGACGCATTATAATAGCAGACTTTAGATTAGTTTTCGCGAATCTTATAATGACAAATAGGTGTTATGGCCCACATGGTCGTTGTTGTTTGCCCTCCTCGTTCTTTATATTTTATTATACCAGTTCTCAATGTCTTTTTCAGAGTATTTTTGTAATTATAAACATTGTACGATCTCGTGAGACTTGCATTTTCGGGAGCAAGTAGCCACGCATTCCAAGCCTTAGTATTCGGTCATGTCTGTTCTTACGTCGTGACTGGAGCCCCCATTGTATTTAATGTTTTTGTCTCAACATACACTCGTGGCCAAAAGTGTTGAGCACCCTAGGTAAATTTGAGTGATGTCAAAAATAAGATGATTAAATAAATAGAGACAATTTGTATGAGTTTATAATGTTCAATAGCAACACAAAATCAAAAATTTCGTGAGCCCACCTTTTGCAATTATTACAGCAGAAATTCTTTTTGGTAGAGAGAACGCCAGTTTTTTACAATCCTTAGCCCTTGTGGCGTTGTTCTCAAGTCGCAGGCAGTCTTTTAATTTTTGTTTTGACTTAATTGTGTGCCGCCTGACTTTGCGCTTCAATATACCCCATAAACACTCTATGGGGTTCAGTTCCTGTGATTGGGCAGGACAGGATGTTATTTTTCCGAAGTCATTGTGCCGTCACATTTATGGCAGGATGCGTAAACATGCTTGGATTTAACGCCGTCCATGTTCGTATCGCCAGATAGGGTTGTAAGAGAGGGCAGTAAAGGATGTTGTAGGACGTCTATGTACTTATCCATGCGCCCTTCACATACGACCATTCGTCCCACTCCTGAAGCGCTCTTGCATCCCCAGGTGATAACGCACCCGCCGCCACGTTTTATATTATGTACCACACACCTTGGGTTGCATTCCTCGCCCATCCGGTGACGGCATGCGTCACACCCGGTGTGCCAAAAATCTGAAATGTGAATAAATACTATAGAGAATTCTTTCACGAGTTTTTAAATTAATACATTTTGTTTTCTATCCAAACTGGTATGTGTTAGTAGAAAATCAGGTTTACAGACCTACATGAAAGTCTGCTTCGCCAGACCGCATGATATTTGACCAATATTCTTCTGTGAACGTTTAGTGTTTTAGAACCCGCTCATACATTTTTTTTTTAACGACACTCTTACTATCATTCTGTCCTCACGGTCTGTTGGTATCCGCTTCCGCCCAGCTCTGGGCCTATTAACATGCGACCCGGTAATGGCGAAACGTTCAATAGCATATTGTACAGATCGCCTTGAACATTTCACAGTTTTCGAAATCGCTACCTGCGATTTCAATTGCTCATGCAAAAGCCTTACCTGGATTCGTTTTTCTGAATTAAGTTCGTTTCTTTTAGGCATAGTGTAGCAGTATCACCGGTGTCACAGATCTAAACAGGAAAAGAGCACTAGATTAGTGACGTGTGCACGCAATGAGCAAATCTAGGGAACTGATTAGCACACAGAAAAACACTCAAATGACAAATTTTATTAACCCAGATGTTTTATTGCTGGCTTTGAGATGGGTCATTGTCTTTAGCCTTTTTCGCTGCCGACAAGCTACTTTTTAAAGCAACGAGTTTATTTACTGTTATGTACATGGCACACGTACAAAATTTCAGGGGTGTTCAACACTTATGGCCAAGGGTGTACAATGCCTGACAGAAAAAGTGAAGCACCCAGAAGAGGAGCAGAAAACGAAATGAAACTTCACCGGTTGACAGGGAATGTGATGTCATTTAGGTGACTACAAAATAGAGTCAAATTTATAAACAACTTGGCATTATGAGCCCACGTATCAGTATGATGCTGCACATCCTCTGAGCCGAATGCATACACTGATTCGGTTGTAACCACTTCTGAGGTAAGATGGATCATAACTGTGAAACCTTCCCGTCTCCTCTGTACCCCTTGTGTTTTTGATAACCTTCCCTTTTACAACAAACTATGTAATCTTTTCTTAGGATTTCTATCTCTTGCTTAATAATAACAAATGAAATCTTCACTTTGAAATTTATTCTCTTTGTCTATCTTCGAATACAAATTTAATTGCTGCTTATTAAAAGTGATTTTCTGATTATTTCGACGAAACATAGAATGTGTCGTCGTCGTGGCCCTTAGTCGTTATCTGCAAAACCCAAAACTGTTCCTTACCTTTTTTATTGTTGCTGGATCGCCATCCAACTGCTACATCGAACTGCGACATGAATATACTTACTCTGTTTTGCTATACTCTATTAGCTGCTGGTGGGCTTTCATAATAAGTGGCTGTATTTATTACCAAAGCTGACGTTATTCTTTAATAGCAAAGATGACGTTATTCTATAATTAAATTGACTGAAATTACGTAATTCTTAGTTAAACTTTTTCTTGACAACAATAAAATTTTGCAAAGTTTTACGTTGATGGTTTTTAGGATGGATTATAATTAGAAATGCAATATTGCTGGCAAAAGTTAATTATATTCTGAATGAAATGATTTTACAAACGTTCAAATGGGACTTACTTTTTACAATAATCTTACAACTAGCAATGCGCAAACATACCTTCAGTAGTCTTGAGTTTCTCCAAAAAATTAATTCAATAATATTAGTTCCTCTTATTATAATAGTTAGCTGATGTCTCTGTACATCCGTTTATAATCTCTTGTAAATCATAGCTAGTGGCTGGCAGGCACACCGCTCCTCTCAGCCTCTCGCTTCAGACCTGCTACCGACTCGCTTCACTTCTCGCTTACTGCTGACTTCCTACGAACGCTTAAGTGCCGTTTCTCCTGCCAACAATGCTTTCTGGTGCAGACATTCCCTGCTACCACAATTATTTCCAACATGACAAATATTAATTATTCCTACTTAATCCTATTAATAAAATATAAACATCTTTCATAAATTGTGATTTGACAGTAAACAATAGAAATATACACGACTTACAACTGTTGTAACTGGTCCTTGATATCATGGATACTGGTGCTGGGACGGAGTTGACTTGCGAGCTGGTTCCACGCACGTTCTATCGGGGACTGATATGAAGATGTTGCCGGTCACGAGAGTACACGAGCGTCACACTGACAGTTCATAGAGACGCGTGCCATGTGTGGACGAATGTTGTCCTGTTCAAAAATGGCGCCGCAGTAGGTAAAACATGAGGATGCAGGATGTGCGTGACGTATCATTAACCGTCAGATTTCCCTCAATCACTACTAGCCGCGACCTGAATTCGTACCCGATGGCTCCCTGCGTCGTTACCAAGGAAGTGCACCGCTGCGGCTCTCCAGAACACTCGAAGAACTCTCCACAGGTCGCCAACAATGGTCATCGGGGATAGCACAGAACCGCGACTCGTCGTTGAACACAACGCGATGACGTTCATCAGCAGTTCATGCATTCCGGCCACGGCACCATTCCAAATACAGCCACTTCTGCTGTGGTGTTGTCACATGCCTACGCATGAGACGTTAATCTCTTTTCCGGCTGCTGCTAGTCTCCGACCAATGGTGCGGGATGATAAAGATTGTTACAGGAAGTCCATTGTGTGTTCTCCAATGGCAGGCTCAGATGTGAAAGGGTTACGATGTGCTTCGTAGACAACAAGACGATCCTCTCGTGTGGTGGTCGGACGGAAGTTTGATGACTAGTGTGCCTGCCCTGGCGCGCCCATTCTGTGCAGCATCGGACTGCCCCACAAATCTGGATTCTGCAAACCAGGCGGCCAAATAGAAAACGCAATGAGGCCTCTTTCAAACTCTCCCACGTGCTGACAACGTAGCCTCACGCGAGTACACAGTGTCTCTGTGTGCTTGACAGTGATCACTGAACATCTAAAGCTGGCCACGCTTTTTATGTATCCTAACAGACCTGGTAGCAACACTAAACGGACAGTTCTAATGCTTCCTAGTGGCCTTTCTACCAGCCACAGAGTACTGCAACTCTAATCATTGTAATCCAATTCCGCCGACGGCGCGTGTGAGTACGAAGCTACTACATTGACAGTCGACCGTGTCTTCTGCGTCCTTCACTTTTTTCGCCACACAGTCTAGATTTATCAGAAATTGTTATTATTCATTTGATACACCCTCAGCTCAGTAATTCCCTATTCCACGGCCTACCCTTTGCGTGGTCAGTATTTCGCCTTTTGTGACAGACTGAGCTACTTGTATGCACGTTACACTCACCAGGTACATAACTGTTCTTTCTTTCAGCATTTAAGGTAAGTTTGTTACTGCAGCACGAGTCTCTGAGATGTGACAGAGGTGCACAGAGAGATTGCGCTGTGCAGTGCTATGATTTCAGGACTCTAAGGTTTGTTAAAGCACGTAAGTTACGGGTCCCACCCATAAGCAGAGATAGAGCGGCTTCTTAAAAAGACGAATTGCTGAGTACCAACCATAAGCATAAGAATAAGAAAGTTTCATTCAACTACCGGTAAGAAACCAAGTAAGTACAAGGAAGAGAACGAAACTTTTAGAACAGAAGAAGTAATATCTTTGTTCAAGAAAGGCAATCGCGAAGATTACAAAACGTTTATGCCTCCTCAGCTCGGCATTTAAACAATATGTAAAAATAATAAACAGCATACTTAAAAATAACTGTCATTGATGAAGAACAGGCTGAATTTGTAAAAAGAAGATCGACTAGTTTATATCATAATGGAGAAGATACGATAACAGAACTGGAAACGTATATAGATTTTATAGGCATTCTTTTATAGGCATTCTTCTAGTATTGCAATGACACTTCGAATGCTCATCTTTCTCTCCAGATTTCTAAAAATACGATGTGGCAGGATAAGTGAATGACCTACTGTAGGGAACATTAGTTCATATTTTTTTTCAATATTATGATACGCTTCACGAAGAAACCAATGTAATAACGTCCCTACCACTGTTGTATCGTAATTTTCGCCATCACAGCTATCAGACAATAATCTGACTGAGGCGACAGTTTTCAGATCCTTGTTCACCCGGAGTTGTTGAACAGCAGATGCTTTCTGATTAGAGCCTTTTCTTAGTTCATTTTCAGACAGTTTGTAAGAAAACATGTTGGCTTTTCTTTGTGAAGGTTTAGAGGAATCTTCACACATTGCAAAGCTGTAAAGATAGAGTTGTGTTGCATAATATGAAATCTGTCACGTATTTTCAGTAACACAACGATCCTTTGACAGTCATAACTGAGAGTCAATTCATTGTCGTTTTCTTGAGATAATTTTTCACAGAAAACGTCGGCTCGTTTCTTGTGAGCGATAAGGTGGAATTTCCATTTTTTCGTTCAGGCTTACTCTTCTCAGCTGATGTCCTGTTTTCAAGAAGACAACACGTCGAGCATTTGTCAACATAAGGGATACCTAATCCTATATTAAAATTTCCATTTAATATTGATCTGTAATAGTCATACTCTACATGAAGATCTTCACCAGGATATTGTCCATTGTACACAGATCACATTTTTTAAATTACTGATGTCACTACTTAAGTACTGTAGATGTGTATCTACAACACGAAAATAATAGCACTCCGTCTTCAGGCCACAACTGGCCTATTGGCACCATCTGACCGCCGTGTCATCCTCAACTGTGGATGCTGATAGGAGGGGTGTGTGGTCAGCACACCGCTCTCCCGCTCGTCATGATGGTTTTCTGTGACCGGAGCCGCTACTATTCGCTCGATTAGCTCCTCAATTGGCATCACGAGGCTGAGTGCACTCCGAAAAATGGTAACACCGCATGGCGGCCTGGATGGTCACCCATCCAAGTGCCGGCAACTCCCGACAGCGCTTAACTTCTGTGATCTGACGGAAACCGGTGTATCCACTGCGGCAAGGCCGTTGCCAACCCGGTAACAATGTTTTTGCAGCATTTTGAATTTTTGACAGTCTCTCGCTTCTGTTCGTATTTCTGCGATCTTCTGTCACCGTCACGAGTCTCAGGTGGCGTCGTACCTAGCGCAAGAAACGTTTGACGTAATCTATTCACCCGATCCGTACTTGTTTTTAGGATGTCAAGAAATGCTGCACTACAGACTCTTACATTCTTCACGACATTTTCTCGTTTTTTAGACCAAGAAAAACTTGTGTTCACTTGACGTCGATTTGAGTTAGGTGGGGTATATAACGTCTCTTTGGAGATGAAACAGAAACGCATTGAAGGATGAAATTATTCTGCCATTCTTTCTTTGCATTCTGATAGAATGCATGGTGAATCGTTCTTACATCTTGCAAAGACAATTCCTTGCACTGTAATGCACCCAGCCTATGTTTACAAGTTGGCATACCCGTAAACGCTTTTGTCGCTGTCTTAAATTATAGGAACTAGCATACAATAAGAGAATGACGCCAACAACCGACATTTAACCCTACAATGATTATTGCACTTAGAGGAAAATAAACCTACTGCTCCTAACAATATCATGTCATACAAAAACATTAAAAACTGACGTCCCTGTACGACAGCTGATATCCAAGAAAGTTAAGTATAGACCTGGATTCTTTTGAGCGCGTACACCCTTTCACGTTTGGCTGCGCAGAAGTAGATAATGGAATGAAATTTAATTCCAATAAAATACTGACAAACATACCTTGAAATTTTAGCTGGGTTCCTTTCTCATGTCCTACGACATCTCTTCCTCTTCTTTAATCTTCGTGGTTCAGTCTCTGCAATAAATTATGTATTCCTATCAGTCACTACCGGTATTTTCTCTTGATATATTATCTTCATCCACTGAAACTTCCTGGCAGATTAAAACTGTGTGCCGGACCGGCACTCGAACTTGGGATCTTTGCTGTTCGCGGGCAAGCGCTCTATCAACTTTTTTTTTTTTTTTTTTTATTATGTGTGCCCGACCGAGACTCAAACTCGGGACCTTTGCCTTTCGTGGGCAAGTGCTCTAACATTTTTTTTTCTTTTTTTTTTCCACAGTAACAGAACATTTATTGGTTTTCTTAGTTTACACAGGGATATACAGGTATACAGAAAACTTGTAATTTCCTTTTTTCCTTTTCTTGAACATTAAAACACATAATGCTTCAAACTGTACTAACATGCAAATTTTTAGAATGTTAACTTCCTTTTCTTTTCTAAAACATCAGAAGCAATAACCTTTTAAAAAACTTAAGATTATTCAAAATATTTAAAGGTAGTTACTGAGATTCTAAATTAAACAAAATTTCCTTTTCCTTAAACGTTATAACCAATAACTTAAAAAAAAAATTAAATCATGCAATGTATTTAGAATAATCACTGAAGCTCTATATTGCCCAAATTCCCTCATATTTAAACATTAAAACAAATAAGTTAAAAAAAAAAATAAACCAAGGTACTCCCCGCCGGGAATCGAACCCGAGAACCCGGGCGTTTTTTAGTCATAACATTCTACAGTAGTACATATTTTTCAACTGACATTCAAAAGTAATAAAACAAAGGTTCCTTGGCATTTTAGAAAAATAAAAAAATAAAAAAATAAAAAAAAACCAAGTCTAAACCAGATAGTGATGTTCGTCACTTGATCGTATTTGTTTTTCAAAGATCAAATTGTCTCTCGTTTCTTCATGTTCTGAATCGCATCATCGAAAATGGAGTTCACATGACTGTTCTTCTCAGGAAGTTGGCGTATGTATCATAATAATTATTCATGCGTAGTAGCTTGTGATGCTGGTCGGAAATGTACGTCCAAAAATCTTCTTCGCTCCTTTCTTTACTGGACAGCAGGTAAAATACTGCGTGTCCCTTCAACCAGTTGACGGCATTTTTCTTCCAGGTGGGGTATAACTCCTCTTCTGGGTATAAAAGGCACGCTGGCGTTATCAAATACGGCGGTTTTCTCTGCATAGTTGCTAATTTTTTTCTGATTGACAACCATATATTATTCGCATTTCCACAGACAAATTGATGTTCATCCGTATCAATCAGGTTGCAAATGGTACACAAAGGGGAATCAGCCAGGTGAATGGAATGTAGTCTGGAGTTTGTTGGAAATTTCCTATTCACAAAGTAGTACCACAATGACCGCACTTTTGTTGGTAAATATGGGTGATGTATGTTCCTCCAGATATCATGCCAAGAGTGACCGACGTATTTTTGTTCTATGATGTTCTTGGTCTGAAAGTTCATTAAGTTTTGGTATATTTTCTTGACTTTGATGACATCTTTCTCGGGTGTTCCCAGTCCAATGTAGCTATACTCTACGAAGAAATGTTTTAGGTGGTAAAGTTCATTTGGGATGTGGTGAACGTCTATTGGGGCGTCCTGGCTGACCGGCGCTATTTCATTTAACAAGAATGCGGTGACACTGTCGACTGACCGCTTCCACAGTTTATATGTTTTACAGACGTACAATGCTTGTGCTTTATTGTACACGTCTGTGAGATTCAATCCACCATTCCCAGTCGGTAGAGTCAATGTCTGGTACTTGACTTTGAAGATGTGGCCGCGGCTGACGAAATGGCCAAAAGCAGCCAAAATCCTGTTCGCCACTTCCCTCGGCATTGGCAGGGCTTGAGCCACGTAATTTAATTTAGAGGACAAATAGATGTTGACGAGAGCCACTCTTTGTATCTCATCAAGAGTACGGAGATTGTGCTGACGTATACAGGCACGGATGGTGTTGAGGATTCTTCTGTAATTAACTGCGATGGTCTGCCGAATATTTCTTGTGTATTCCACTCCAAGACATGTCATGGTGACAATTTCCTTTATTGGCCCATGAATGGGAACTCCTAATCCGCTTCCAATATTCATTATGCCAGACTTATTCCTATTCATTTTCGCACCAGATACTTGTTCATATTTGTTTATTATGTCGAGTGCTTTCTCTATCTCGTCGTTGTCTTTGACAATAAATGCAACGTCATCGGCATATGCTCTGCAGACAATCCTACGGCCGCGTGTAGTGAATCCTTGTAGGTTGTGGCTGAGGCGAAAAAGCAATGGCTCGATTGCTATTGCAAAGAGTGACATAGACATCGGGCACCCTTGTCGCACCGAACTTTTCATTACAATGGGCTTACTGGACTGACCGTTTACCATAACTATCGATGTTGACTTCTGCAGAAGATTTGTAATAATGTTGATAAAACCTTGCGGGAAGTTCATGGCACGCATGGTGTGAAAAAGATAAACATGATCGACTCTATCGAATGCTTTCTCAAAGTCCAATGATACGATGGCGCATTTTATTTTACAGGCTGCGGCAATGGAAATAATATCTCTGTAGTCGCACAGTGTTTGGTAAATTGATCTGTCTTTTCCTACGCTCGATTGATATGATCCAGTGACTGTGTTCAATACTGATTTTAATCTTTCGTTTATGATGCGGGCAAATATTTTATAGTCCGAATTTAGGAGAGTGATAGGCCTAAAATTTGTTACAGATTTTCCTGCAGGATGTTTCGGGATTAGAACAATGGTTCCTTCTAGGAAGTCGCGTGGGATGCCATTGGCGGGATTCATTAATTCGTTACAGATACACGCTAATTTGGGAATCAACTGTCTTCTGAACATTTGATAGAACTCGGCCGGGATTCCGTCAGGCCCAGGAGACTTATTTTTCGGGCTTCGTGTTATAGCGTCTGCGACTTCTTCTTCTGTGATTTCAGTTAACAAGTTGTTTGCTTCTACTGGGTCGAGCCCGCGTGTGAATCCCGTCATGATGTCATTGTCCACCGGGATATCCATTGTCGTTTTGCCTAATAACTCTGCGAAGTACTTGTGAATTTCGTTCTTGATGTCACTTTGCTGCGTCAGTAACCTACCATCAGAAGATCTTAGTTCGGTTATTATTTTCCTGCGTTGCCCCTTCCTCTCATTAATCACATGATATATAGATGTTTGCTCTCCTTTTACAGCATCGTGAAGTCCTGTTCTTACTTGATGACCTTCCAGCTGTTTCCGCTTCAGTCCGAGAAGTTTAGCCTGAATCCGTTTTATTTCCACGTAGTTGGCGATTACGGACTCATCAGATTGATATAGGTCACGAAGGACTTGGAAGTAATATTCTATCGTCCGTTTTTGCCAAACACTTTTCTCGCGGGAGTAATTCATCAGCGATTTTCTTATCGCGGGTTTCACACATTTCATCCACCATGCCAGTGCCGAGGTATATGAAGCGAATTTGTTCTCGCACGCGTTCCATACGTTATTGAATATTTCGTGGTATTCAGGGTCTTTTAGATGTTCCACGTTCAACTTCCACAAGCCTCGTCCCCTGTACGTTTCTTGCCGTTTTAAGTTCATAGTACATATGTATGCAGCGTGATCCGAAAAGATAGTGGGCCATAACTCTGTCTGGAGAACGTGTGTTTCCAGGTCGACTGTTACATAGATCCTGTCGATGCGACTAGCGGAATGATTCGTAATATGAGTGAAACCCGGCAATGCACCGTTCTTGAGCTCCCAGGTGTCAATTAAGCGGAGTTCTGTAATTACGGCTCCGAGTTCTGCACAGTTATTAAAATGCGGCGTCTGGTCTTTTGGAGACAGCACACAATTATAATCACCTCCAAAAATGATATGCTCGTAGCGGCCACCGAAAAGGGGAACTATATCATCTTTATAAAATTCAGCTCTTCGCCTCCTGTTCCCGGTGCCAGATGGTGCATAAATATTTATAAAACGCGTATTGTGAATGGTGACAGCTAGACCTCTGGAGTTTACCAGTTTCTCCACATCTTTGATGATAATTCCTTCTTTGGCGAGTATCGCAGTTCCGAGGTCACTGTCGCTCCCTGGATTAACGACTGCATTGTAACCTGTGATGGCATCCAGTCTAATATCTGTTACTTCTTGTAACATAATAACATCAATATCAGCGGCGTAGAGCATGTCTTGCAAGTTCTTAAGGTTTAATTCGCTACGGATCTTGTTTAGATTCAAAGTCCCGATTCTATAAGCTTGTAACGAATTCATGATTAATTAAGGAAGTATACAAGTCGTTATGACCCACTGTCGACAAAGCCTAAGGTTTTCCATGTTATGGCCGAGACGATGTCTCGTCCCTCATTTGTTTGTCTTTCTGCACTGGAATCTTTCCTCCTGGTAGGTGTGACACTTCTTTCATTTCCTCATCTGCGGGAAATTCTTCAATGTCATCTGCCCAATTTTTCGTATCACTGCGTTGAGACAACTCTATCTCTGGCCCACGTTGAGATGGAGTACTGTTCTTTGTTTCTTTACTTGTGGACCGTTTCGTTTCACCATCGTGTTGCGTCTGCGTTTTCACTTTTCGAAACTCGTCTTTTCCCGCTGTATGCGGGGTCTGTGGGTCTACGTCAAAATTGACGGATGTCATACCACTGATTTTGCGACCAATTTGTTGTGCCTTTTCACGCACTGATTGTACCTTTTGAGGAGCGTCAGGTGGAGCTATCCTCCGTTTTTTATGCTTTTTGGGAAGAGATCCGGATTTCTGTCGCTCTTCAGTCTCGGAAGCCGTGCTGGGATCTTGTGCAGCATCCTCGTTCTCGTCTCTCTGTACATCTTGCTCAGTAGTTCCGTCATTTTTGGAAAGACATCCTGCTTCTGTAATGGGCGCCGCTTCAGGCGACGGAACGACAGTCGTTACTTCAGTAG
Source organism: Schistocerca serialis cubense (assembly GCF_023864345.2). Taxonomy (NCBI): domain Eukaryota; kingdom Metazoa; phylum Arthropoda; class Insecta; order Orthoptera; family Acrididae; genus Schistocerca; species Schistocerca serialis. Next base: position 404,059,174 of record NC_064643.1, read on the forward strand.
AGCTAGTGGTCACTGACAAGTTTTGGTCGTCGTCTTTTCTGTCGCCACTGCTCTCCAAAGCGAAACTCGGTGTCGTAGCAGAGTGGCCACGGGTGGCCGTAGCATATGTCACTGGTAAGGTCGTCATCGTCATGGGAGGGACTACTTCCCCCGCCGGCACCTGCGTCACTCTCCTCCGTATACATTCTGAACGTACGTGTCCAGTCTGTCCACAGCCGGAGCAAGTACGCGGCTGTCCATCATACATCACAATAGCTCTATAACCGCATACGTAAACATACGAGGGAATATGCTGCTGAAGATCTATTTTTATTTGCCTGACACCATTTAAAACTGGAAACGTTTGAAAGGTGGTCCACTTTTCCGCAACATTACTAATGACCTCCCCATATGCTTTGAGGACGCAATTAATTTGTTCCGTAGTTATTTCAAAGGGAAGTTCAAAAATACGGACTGTTCTTATCCCGAAACCTGCATGATCTACTTTGACATCACCGACGTTTCCATCACAGTGATTAAATTTAAAAGATCCTCCACATCCTTCAATAATCCTATCACAGCATTTAGCATTCACCATCTTTACATAAACTGTGCTACTCACAATCGATAAGTGGATCCCAATTATATCAGTGGAACTGAGCTTTACTACATCGCGCAAGAACTGTTCTACTTCGAATGCTTTAGGTCGTGCAAAGCGTTCATCGAACGTGAACTTCAAAGTATCTTTGCGAAGCGGTTGCGTCATATTCATGTTCGATTCATTTTCAGATATACAATTGGCGTGTAAGCCACAAGAGCGCCCACTTACTTGTCAGCGCGCGGCCGGCCGCAGCGAGCACGTAAACAAGGCCCGTCCGCACAGCTCGCCCACCGAAGAAGGACTGTCAACTGAGCTACCCAAGCACGACTCAAGCCCCGTCCTCACAGCTTTACTTCTGCCAGTACCTCGTCTCCTGCCTTCCAAACTTTACAGAAGCTCTCCTGCGAACCTTGCAGAACTAGCACTCCTGAAAGAAAGGATACTGCGGAGACATGGCTTATCCACAGCCTGGGGGATGTTTCCAGAATGAGATTTTCACTCTGCAACGGAGTGTCCGCTGTAGTTTCGTATCAGCGCACACTCCGCTGCAGAGTGAAAATCTTATTCTGGATCTTCATCCACTGTAAAAAAATGTCATTCCATAGGAACGTGACCTCACCTTGTAGGCTGCATCCATGTCAATGAACTCAGAGAAATTGGCGCGTGAGTGAAACAACTGCAACAGTATTTCACAGATGAATCTCCACACTGTGCAGTACAGCCAGCTTAAGTATCTACAATTGAAATAAGAATTTAATCATTATTTTCTTTGACAAAGAGAAGTGCAATACTGTTTCTACGGAAAGCAAGTTTTACAACTCCACCCATAGAACAGCCATGTTAGTTCATAGCAGGTTTTGTAAATGTAAACATTGGCCTGTGAATTTAGCAAGCTTTGCATCTTTACGTAACATGCATGTAGCAGGTACCGCAACCATTTGCCGTTTTTGAGTTTAAATTTAAAAGACACGAAACGTATACGCAGTTGCGAATATGGACAACCGTCAGCTGTATAATGGAATGACGACAATGGAAATTTGTGCCGTACCGAGACTCAAACCCGTATTTCCGGTTTATCGCGAGCAGTCGCTTACCATTTTTATTTCGTCACTCGTTATGTTCGATATTGTTCTCGTCATTGGGTCTGGGTGGACGTCACATGACACCTCTTGAATTTTATTGTAAATACGTCACTCTTTTTTTTTTGTTATTACAGAGGGTAGCCAGCCCTCTGACCGATCACGATGAGCTACCTTGCCGGCTCCATTGTAATTCTGAACAATACAGGCACTGTAATAGCGTATAAATTTAACACTATTACAGCTTGTTTAAGAGCCTGAAACGTATCTAAAATAGGAACATGGGATACCATTATCTGATTTTAGTAATTTTACACACACAGCTGATTTTGCAAATGGGCTGCTAAATTGTTTGAATTCCAAGAGATTTGCCAATATGAACTCTACCCTGAATATATGCCATTTCCGTAACAGTGTTCTCGTGACCGTGCCCTTTGTCACTCACTAAGCTCATCAATCACTTTCATCGGAGCGGTTTTCTAATTCTATCTAATAATCTTTTGTAATACCCTCCATCGCTATCAGCAGTTCTGCTTTTTATTGCACTATTGTTTGTAGCGTACGAAACTTTCCCAGAAATTCTGCGAGCTGACACGTCACTAGATATCGTTTGTATAGGCTGTTTAGAAAAAAGTGTAACGTATTCCGACAGCAGGAAGTATTGGTCAAAACTGGAAACCACTAACTGTTGAGATAGGGTCCGTTGAAGATTCGTAGTTGACAGCCTGTATTTTATTTACACATGAGTCAGAATTCTCAATAGATGGTGCAGTAAATCACCACAGTACACTAGTATGGGAAGGGGCAAATCCTCGAGCAATCATAGAGGTGAGACGCAAGACTCACTTCAAGTGTGTGGGAAGAAGTAGTTGGTGGCGCGTTCATAGGGCCATACATTTTACCAAACAGATTAACAGGTGCTGTGCATAAACAATTTCCATGCAGTGAATTACCAGCGCTATTGGAGAACGCTACCCTCGCTGAAAGACAACGACTGTGTTGAAATCACAAATAAATTGGCCTCTGGCAGCAAGGATGGCTTTCAATTTTTCTGTTGTACTATCGAGCTTCCTTGCAACCACAGACTAATTTATTTGTAATTTCAATTCATCATACGAGTGCAAACACCAACTTTTGTCACGATGGGAAGTTTAAATTCAACGGCTGCGTTTTATGCACGATAGGACACCACCCCATTTTGTTTGCATCATGCGGCAGTACCGTACCGCAACGTTTCAGCCGGCCGTGGTGGCCGAGCGATTCTAGGCGCTTCAATCTGGAACCACGCGACCGCTATGGTCGCAGGCTCGAATCTTGCCTCGGGCATGGATGTGTTTGATATCCTTATATCTTCAGGGTGAACATATGGTCGACTGCTGGTGGTGTCACATCTACCAAGGTGTGGCAGGACACCATATGTTCGCCCTGAAGATGGCCCCTGCGATGGGCTGAATCCGGTCGGCACTAAATAAATAAAAATCGCGATTAAGGTTGTTTTCTCAATACTAAATACAGTCTCCTGCCACACCTTGGTAGATGTGATGCCACCAGCAGTCGACCAGCGGTATGTTCGCCCTGAAGATGGCCTCTGCGATGGGCTGAAACCGGTCGGCACTAAATAAATAAAAATCGCGATTAAGGCTGTTTTCTCAATACTAAATACAGTCTCCTGCCACACCTTGGTAGATGTGATGCCACTAGCAGTCGATCAACAGTATGTTCGCCCTGAAGATGGCCCCTGCGATGGGCTGAAACCGGTCGGCACTAAATAAATAAAAATCGCGATTAAGGCTGTTTTCTCAATACTAAATACAGTCTCCTGCCACACCTTGGTAGATGTGATGCCACTAGCAGTCGATCAACAGTATGTTCGCCCTGAAGATGGCCCCTGCGATGGGCTGAAACCGGCCGGCACTAAATAAATAAAAATTGCGATTAAGGCTGTTTTCTCAATACTAAATACAGTCTCCTGCCACACCTTGGTAGATGTGATGCCACCAGCAGTCGACCAGCGGTATGTTCGCCCTGAAGATGGCCCTTGCGATGGGCTGAAACTGGTCGGCACTAAATAAATAAAAATCTCGATTAAGGCTGTTTTCTCAATACTAAATACAGTCTCCTGCCACACCTTGGTAGATGTGATGCCACCAGCAATCGACCAGCAGTATGTTCGCCCTGAAGATGGCCCCTGCGATGGGCTGAAACCGGTCGGCACTAAATAAATAAAAAACGCGATTAAGACTGTTTTCTTAATACTAAGAAAAGTTCCCTAATCTGTTGAGACTGATGTCCTCGCTGTTTGGTCCCCTCCCCCAAATCCAATAACCAGGAATTAATCCCAAGTCCACCGCAAGGCAGTCACACATGCTGACCACTGATGTACCATGGTAACCAGATTCTTTAGTAAGTAAGAAAAAAGACAATGTTATCTGACAAAGAAGCAGTGGAAATGGGATATGCGTTTTTTGTTTGTTATTTGACCCGAAGATGTTCAGGAAACATTTAAGCAGGGCCGTCTTTGTGGGTAATGTTGTGTACGACATTGTACACGGCGGTAAGAAGAGATAGGCTACAATGTGGTGCAGCAGCTATCTGGAAATGAGCAGAAATGATCAGCGAACAAGTTAACACAGCAAACAAGTTTCACATAACTTGTATTTCTCAAAACGAATGAAAACTCATTAAAATTACTGCAGCAAGAAACAGAGTCCAGCTATCACAATGTCCACAAGGAAGAGTCACTCTGTACTAAATCACGAATTATGATGATGATGATGGGGCCATGCGGGGTAGCCGCGCTGTCTCAGACGCCTTGCCACGGTTCTCGCTGTTCCCCCCGTTGGAGGTTCGAGCTCTCCCTCGGGCATGGATATGTGTGTTGTCCTTTAGATTAAGTTGTGTGTAAGTCTAGCCATAGGAACCTACCAAAAATTTCCAAAATGATGATGGAGCCGCGACCAGGCAGCATCCTGGAACGCAGTGGCTCCGAGCACAAGTGGGCTGATCGGCTGCCTCCGGCCGTCCTACAGTGCGGCACAGAGGGTGCTCGTAGTATGGAGCTGCTGGAGGTGTGGCTCAGAGGACGCGCGCGATTGGGTCCAGCAGATCACGCGCGGTCGCCATCTGCGTCATATGGAAACCTGCTGTTCCGTTGCTGTGACTCTCGTGGGGTGGTATCGATGCATGGTACCATCGGTAAATTCTGATAAACATCGATGTATGGCATCAGTGATTAAAGTTAGCTTTTGTCGTCACCTTCGGACACTCGATGTTCATTCTGTTGTTTAGTTTTATTTCTGTAGTGCTAAGACACTCTTACAACGCACGTGTAGCCTCACCCACACCCGAGAAGGAAGTAATGTGCGACCCACGGATGCCAATGGAGAAGTTTGTATCAGTGTAATCTTATGTCGTCTAGTATATGTAATGTCTGGCTCCTTAGCCTCTGACCTGGCTTTTGACTCGAATCAATTCGAAAAACATAGTCAATAATACTGACCTGTCCTATATGAAAGCAGCCCACTGTGAATCTTCATCAACCAACTTTCATGGGCTTTGAAATATCAAAAAGAAGCTGACTGTCCGTGTGTGTAAGCACTTCAAGAACAGCTTATTACTATTATTATTATTATTATTATTATTTAGAAACGATCGCTGAGTGTCGCTATTTAGATTACTACAGTCTTAAAATTTGTAGTTTCATTTGTTATTATTTAAACAAGGGAATCTCAGAAATTGGCTGCGTAGCTTGTCTGGAGAGAGCATTGAAAGAAACTATGTCGTGGAAAAGAGGAAATTTCAGTTACAGTTTTCTGTCGGATGATTTATTAATATTTTCGTAAAGGCTTATGTCCACAAGAATGTCTGAATGAAACAGCTGCCAAGCTAACCAAAGCAGCCGTCTGTGACAGAGCGAGGGGACACGTGGAATTTCCAGTGACAGATCTCTTAAACGCTATTAAGTCAACTGTCAGACAGGAGTGAAACACAGAATGGAAAGACACATCCAAATATAGTGACAGAGATTGCGCCGAAGTGAACCCGGTGCTAAATCCTGACTGCTGGCACGAGGAAAATCGATGATCCAGAAGGCTCAAGAACGCTATATATATATACGGCTATTACGGGAAGCATCTACATCATACTGGTCTGGCTGCATCCCCACTCTGCGACTGTGGTGAACAGGTGGACGTCAGTCACATCTTTTTTTGGCTGCAAGAACAGATACGACGCCACAGATCACCTATAACGTCTAGTCACCATCGGTTACTGTTTGTCGCTGTCCGGCTTGAAAGACTTGAAAATACATAGTCTGTTATATGCGTTTTTGTTGGAACAGTAGATCAACTTTTAGTAAATTGTCCAGTCACATTAATGTGACCATTTGTCAAAAGCCTGACTACTCACCTTCTTCTTCGTAGACCGCTGCTAAACGTGCAGGAAGAGGGTCACTGAGGTTTGGGAAGACACCGACAGGGATGTGGAACTATGGAGACTCCAGTATCGTGGCCAGCTGCCCTAGGTTTCTCGATGGCAATCCCATGGCGCGAACAAACCGATCGAGATGGTCCCACAGATTCTTGATTGGGTTTAAATCCGGGTAGTCTGGTAGCCAGGAGAGTACGCTCAACTCATCCTGCTGCTCTTCGAACGACGCGCATACACTGTGAGCTAGATGACACGTTGCAATGTTCTGCTGGTAGATGCCGTCGTGCCGAGGGAAAAACATACTGCATGTAAGGGTGGACATGGTCCCCAAGGACAGATGCATAATTGTGGTTAACTGTACCCTCCAGAATGATGAAATCAACCAGAGAATGCTACAAAAACATTCCCCAGATTATAACGTTCCCTCCTGGTTGCAGGAAGTTTGCTTTCAGGCGTTTAACGCCCTACATGCCAACGGCCATCTGTCTGATGGGGCAAAATCCTGATTCATCCGAAAAGACCACCTGTCGCCTCTCAGTGGACGTCCATTTGCGGTAATGGCCAGTTCTAGCATTCTTCGCCAATAAACAGCAGTGAGCATGGGTGCATGAACCAGGCGCCTGCTATTAAGGGCCATACATAGCACTGTTCGCTGAAAAGTTGTTGAGGAGACACCTTGGTAGCCCCTTGGTTCATCTGGGCGGTCAGATGTTGAACAGTTGCACTCCTATTCGCCCGTACACATCTCTGTCGCTGTCGTTCAGCTGTGTCGTCTATGGCACATGGTGCACCACAGTTGCTTCGATGCCGGGTTTGGCTAGTGCCATTTTTCCATGCCTGGTATACTTAAACCGCAGCGGCACGCTAACAGTTCGCAAAATTAGCCGTTTGGGAAATGTTTCCACCCGTGGTCCAAAAGATAATGACCACCCACTTTTGGACGTCAGATAAATCGCTCTGTTTCTGCATTACAACGACTACACCAATTTCCATGTTCATCTTAAGCACTCTCCACTGCTAATGTTCCACTTGCCGTCCGTGTGTGGCTATTGGATGTTGACGTCGACATAGGCAGTGGCCACTTTAGTGTGACTGGACCGTGTATGACTGTACGGTAAAGTTATGTTTCTGATGATATGTAGTGTATAAGGAGCGATGAAAAAGTTTCTATTTGAGGACCTTGCTCCAGCGTATATGCAACTAGCGCGACTCCGATGGCGGTATGTAAGCACTGACGTGTATGCATGGAAATAGTGTGGCATTCGTCTCTTTCTGAGGTGCGTGCGGTGGATACGGAAACGTGAACTATGGCGACGTTATCACCAAATGCGTCCAAACAGGAAGAACGTGCTGTTAGTGCTTTTTGGCTGCCGAATGCCGAACACCGGTAGGCGACCATCGGAGAATGCGTATGAGACAGCACATGTTTGTAGAAAACCACCGTTGTGGAATGATGCGCCATAGTCATGATAAGACGAGTTCCCACGTCACAAATGTCGTAACGCAGAAGTCGCGTCAACTCAAGTGCGAGCCAGTCGAGCTCGCGTTCTATAATACTGATCTCTATCCTATGCGGTTATCATGCCTTCGGTCCCTTAAAAAAGCCGTTGAAGGGTCGAGGATTCCTGTCGGACGACAATGTGCAGCAGGCATTTAAGGATTTCTTCACGCAACAGGTCGTGGAATTTTACCAAACGGATATCTTGAACTTGATGCATCGGTGGCATATTTGCCTCAGTGCTCATGGCGATTTTGTCTGATTGGCATACCAATACTGGACTGTACGGCTTGGAACGAAATCTTTTTTGTTCGCCCCTTACATGAATACGAATGGGTACGTTGCTCTTCAGTTCGTTCATCTTTTGGTATGCAGTCAGAAATGAGTGTTTACAGTAGATTTCCTGAATTTCGCCATGGTCGTGCTTCCATCAGCGAGGAATTTCGTGAACTTCGGATGACTGTTGTTCCAGAAAATGTCAAATCTGTGGGCACAACATGACTGAAGGGTACTGGAAGAGGAGGAGGAGGAGATTACTGTTTAACGTCCCGTCGACAACGAGGTCATTAGAGACGGAGCACAAGCTCGGATTAGGTAAGGATGGGGAAGGAAATCGGCCGTGCCCTTTCAAAGGAACCACCCCGCCATTTGCCTGGAGTGATCTAGGGAAATCACGGAAAACCTAAATCAGGATGGCCGGACGCGGGATTGAACCGTCGTCCTCCCGAATGCGAGTCCAGTGTGCTAACCACAGCGCCACCTCACTCGGTGAAGGGTACTGGCTTGCGACTTACCGCGAGATACCGGCATTCGATTTTGCTCCAGCATTTAGCAGTAGAAAAGATAAAATCGTGTCAGTTGGGATAAGTACAGACCAAAAACAATTTGACTGAAGAATGTAAAATCTATGTACAGTATTGTATCTGGAGACGAAACATGTCTGTACATTCGTCCGAGTCGAAAACCAAGCAACAGTGGCCTGTTTGGGTGTTCCAAGGTGAACGGAATCAAACAACGGTGGTTCATCGCGAAGTACTTCCAAGAAAATGATAACCTCTTTCCTTGGTTACATTGGACATCTCAGGACCGTTGCTTCAGAGGAATGAAGTACAGTTAGTGTTGGAAGTCTGCAGCTCGTGGTCGTGCGGTAGCGTTCTCGCTTCCCGCGCCCGGGTTCGATTCCCGACAGGGTCAGGGATTTTCTCTGCCTCGTGATGACTGGGTGTTGTGTGCTGTCCTTAGGTTAGTTAGGTTTAAGTAGTTTTAAGTTCTAGGGGACTGATGACCATAGATGTTAAGTCCCATAGTGCTCAGAGCCATTTGCTCAGTTAGTGTTGGATGGTATACAAGAAAGTGTTTGCGCAAATCGTAGAAAGATTAAAGAAAAAGAACAGAAAACGTAACATCGTTCTTCTTCAGGACAGTGCAAACGGATACACAGCACATCCTACACTCGATCATTTGCAGGATAAAAAGTTGAATCAACGTCTCATTTCCCGTAATAAGCTAATTTATCGCACAACAATTTGTTTTTGTTTCTTTGAGTCAAAATGCATGCACAGCTACCCTATCTGATCGAAAGTATCCGGACACTTAGCAATGGCGTTTAATAAGGGAAGTGTACACCCTTAGCCTTTATAGTGGCTTGAACTCTGCTGGGGACACATTTAAAAAGTGTCTGAATGTCTGGAGTAATGACAGCCGCTACCTTCTCAAGAGCCGAAACCAGAGAAAGTAGTGATGGCGGACGCAAGTGAAGTCGACGTTCTACGTCATCGAGCTCAAGTCCGGAATGCGGGAAGGTCTGTCCATTTCAGGAATTTTACTGTCCATACATCATGGCCTCATTTAACCACCCGGCTGCAAGCCGTTGCAGTCAGCATTTTCCTCCCTCTGTAACCTCCCCCTTACTAATCCGCCTACTGGGTTGCGATATAACTGACCGTGATCGCATACGCGTAATGAAATTTTATAGTGAGTGAGGCTATCGTTACCGAAGGAAAAACACCGATTAGTTGGAGGAGAGTGTACAACAGACTCTTTTGAAGAAGAATCTATTCTAAATTGAAACGAAATGTAGATGATAATTTTGAAATCGGTAGAATATGGTGCAATCGCTCACGAACTACACAAGGGGAAAAAGGGTACTACGTAATATTTACCTTTAAAATCTAACAGTAAGAAAACACTGATTAGCTAAAAAAATAAATGACTGGCTTAACTTAAACTTAATTATGTAAAAAAAAAGAAAAAAAAAACTTTCAGTAACCTCAGCGCAATGTAATGCTACATTTAGAAAAAGACAAGAAATTTACTTTTGATTAGTGAAAGATTGAATTGAATTTACTTTAAGCAAATGAGCAACTGATTTTACTTTTAAAATAACAATATAATATATACTAAGCTAGCAGAAGTCACTCGCTACTTTACTTTAAGTAGCCTCTGTCACGCAATACAAGAATGGTCAGTGACTGAGGTAGAAAATTTAGATTGAAACTGGTCATTAGCAAACACACAAAACTAGCAGTAAATATTTAATCAGTTTTTATATTCTTACGACATTCGGTGATTGCATGGAAAGGAAAGGGCCACTTTCTTGGTAATAATGTCTGAGGACAATGACAATACAGGTGCCCTACAAGTTTTAACTATTGCAAGTTATTATTCAAGTTATTCATACTTTGTGAAAAAAAATCAACTGGTAAAGCCCCTACATTTCTATATCTGTCAGTTAACAATCTTACGGTGTTGTAGCTGTACGGACGACGAAGAATGTGGCCAACGACAATGCTGAGCTGCCTTTGTTGCTGCTGCTGCTGCTGTTCGATGAGAACCACGTGTCGTCTCCAAAGCCACGGATAACTATGGGATAAGCAATAGGTAGAATTTCAGCTTCCACCGCCTGTCCACTCCTACCGTGCTGTCAATATTCTCGGGTTAACAAATCAGGCTCGTCTACACTGGCGCGATCATAGCTGCACACCGCGGCGGCGGGAGCGCCCAACAAACACTTCCACACTGTTTCATGACTCAAGCTGCTTTGCCTCCTCTCTGCTCGTAACGCGACAGAGACTCTCCATACGCAAAGATAAACAACGGCACGGCTACTGCCATTTCGTCATTTCTATCGATACATTAAATGAAATTCCCTTGGCTATTACCCAGCAATTTACAATATTTTCATTGTAACTGCAATGAATTATATACAGTCAAAAGTAAATACACTAGTACCTCGATTACGTATTAAAAATAGTTTCTGTAATACAGCTTACAGCTTCAGAATCAAAAGTACAGTGCAAGTAAAAAATGATTTGATCGTATGGCATTGTTGGCCGGGAAGTCTTATTTCATGTGACGCCACATTGGACGACTTGCGCGTCGATGAGGATGAGGACAACACAACACTCAGTCTATGGGCCGAGAAAATCTGCAACCCGGACGGGAATCGAACTCGCATCCACTGCATGGGAGAAAAGCACGTTACCACTCAGCTAAGCAGGCGGACACAGTGCCAGTTATAAACGGATATTAAACGGCAACAATTTTGGATGGTGCAGAAGGTATTTTATCTGCATTTTCGGTGTTGCACCGCTCTTCACCTTTTCTCTTTGTAGCGACTACATCTCTCCGTCATTCGGTGTCACCAGGGTTTATTGGTCAACTCCCTACCCCTTTTTGAAGCCTGGTGACTTTAATGCTCACCATCCCCTTTCAGGCTCTTCCAGAACCTGTCCAAGAGGTGCCCTCTTGGCTGACCTTCTCAAACAACTCAACCTCATCTGCCTTATCACTGGAGCACCCATGTTCCTTTCAAACTCCCCACACACATATTCCCATTTGGACCTCTCGTTCTGCACTGTCCGCTTGCCCGTCGTCTCGAGTAGTCTCTTCTCTCTGACGTGTACTTGAGCGACCATTTACTGTGTGCTGTCCATTTACTGACTCACACCCCATCTGCGTTTAACCCCAACTGGCAACTTTCTAAGGTCTACTGGAGGCTTCACTCCTCCCTTACGACCTTCGACGAACAACATTTCCCCAGTTGTTATGACTAAGCAGAATACTTTACAAAGGTTTTCCTTACCGCCGCAGAATATTCCATTCCTCGCACTTTATCATTACCGCGCCACGTCCCAGTTCACTGGTGGCCTGAGGCGTGCCACGACGCAATTCGAGCTTGGAGGGCTATTCTCCGCGTTTTTAACATTCATCGTACGATGGCGAATTGTATTCATTATAAACAGTTGCATGCGCGATGTCATTGCATTCTTCTGGATAGAAAAAAAGATAGGTGGATTTCATTTACTAGTTCTTTTAACAGTTCCACTGCCTCTTCCATCGCGTGGGCCAACCTCCGACGCCTCTCTTGGACGAAGGTCCATTCCCTAATTTATGGCCTGACCGTAACAGACTGTGGACACCATTGCTTCACCAACACCTTAGGCCTCTATTTTGTGGAGATTTAAAACTTCACCCACTATCACCTGCTGTCTTCCTCCATCACAAAGGAGTGGACGAGGTTCAGGTGATACCCTTCTCTTCACAGAATCGTAAGTCCTAGATCTTGCGGGCAAGCATTACCTTCTTCATGTGTACAATCACAACTGGGCAAATGGCACGTTTCCCAGATGCTGGCGTGAAGACACTGTCACACCCACACCTAAGCCCGATAAGGACACACCTTCCTTCTAGGTACCGCCCTATTTATTTTACAAGCTGTGTTTGCAAGGTGATGAAAGTTATGATTCATGCGCGGCTGGTATGATGGCTCGAGTCCCCCAATTTACTAACCACTACGTAATGTGGATTTCGCGCGCGCCGTTCTGCAGTTGATCATCTCGTCACTTTGTCAACCCATGTCATGAAAGGTTTTGTGCGGAAATACCAGACTGTGGGCGTGTTTTTTTATTTGGAGAAAGCCTACGACACCTGCTGGAGGAGTAGTATCTTCTGTACTCTCTACAAGTGGGTGCTTCCGAGGCCGCCTCCCCGTTTACTTTAGGGATTTTTAAAAGACAGCGTTTTCAAGATATGTATGGGTTCTTCCTCGTCGGACACCTTCATGCAGGAAAACGGGGTGCCTCAGGGCTCCGTCCTGAGTGTCGTCGTCTTTTCTGTAGCCATTAACCTTATTATGACCTGTCTCCCATCTGGCATCTTCGGCTCCCTTTCCGTCGACAATCTTGCAATCTATTGCATTTCCCCATGGACTTGGCTCCTTGAGCGGCGTCTTCAGCGGTGTATTGATCGTCTTTACTCCTGGAGCATTGACAATGGCTTTCGTTTTTTCTACGACAAAATCGTTTGTATGAATTTATGGCGGCGGGATGGGTTTCGTCCACAGTCTTTATATCTTGTGCCTGTTGCTGTTCCGTTCGCTGAAACTACGAAATTCCTGGGGCTCACACTTGAAAGAAAACTTTCTTGGTCCTCCCACATGTCTTACCTGGCCACCCGCTGCACCCCGTCCCTCAGTGTCTACGCAGAAGCTGCCGAACTGTTGCTGTCATTCCGGCGTTATGTTCTCCTCAGCGGATATACATGTCGTTTGTCTGCCATGACCTGCCGCTCATCCTCTGCCTCTTTCTTCCCACTACCTGTCACTTTCCCGATGGATGTTAACCCTTCACCACCCTTTGTGCGGCGGTCCATGTTCACCTTGGGCTTCATTCGCTTCCTAAGCAAACTACTCAAGATCTATCGCTGTAAGTTTCTCGACCTTCGCACGGAACTAAGAGATAGTAACTTTGTGTACACTGATAGCTCTCGGACTGACCGTGCTGTCGAGTGTGCCTTCGTCATTGCCACTGACGATTTTTTGTGTCGGCTTCGGAACACTGCTCACTATTTACGACAGAGCTCTTCAGCCTGTTTCATGCCACGCATTACATCCGGCGTGACAAGCTTTTCAGTTGTCATCTGCTCCAATTCCCTGTGCCCTTGAGAGTCTCTGTGTGAGTTGCTGGTCACGTCGGTCTGATGGCAAACGAGGCTGCTGACGCCGCTGCCAAGGCTGCACTCCTGTCTCGGCCCGCTATTTCTTCCATTCCTTCCGATGATCTCTGTGTTGCCGTCTGTCAGCAGATGGTGTCACTTTGGCATCACCACTGGTCTTCCTTTCATGAGAAAAAGCTCCTGGGGATAGAACCTCTCCCAGCTACTTGGCCGACGTCCTCTCGCCCCTGTCGCCGCGAGGAGGTCATTTTAGCTAGGTTGCGTTTTGGGCACTGTCGCTTTAACCATCGCCATTTGTTCAGAGGCTATCTCCCACCACTTTGTGCCCATTGTAGTCAATCTTTGACGGTTCGCCATTTCCTGACCGAATTCCCTTTTTTAACTATTTACGTTCTAATGTACGTTTGTCGTCTGAGTTATCGGCCGTTTTAGCAAACGACGCGCGGGCTGTCTACCGCGTTTGACTTTTTATCCGTCGTAGCAATACGGCCTAGGACATTTAATCTGTAGTTTGGGACCTCCGTTGACACTACGGTTCTTCTCCAAGTGGAAGTTCTTGTTCTTAGCTCTCTTTCCTTCCATCAACTGGGCTTAACATGTAGTCGCTTTTAACTCCTTTTTCGTATTAGTGTTCTAAGGTTCCCACGTGAGAGCATGTGGCCCTAGTTGTTCTTGCGTCCTAATAAAAAACAAACAAGCCGCATATAGGACGCTGGTGCGAACCATTTTTTAATAATGCTTGAGTGTTTGGGATCTGCACCAGGTCATTTTAAAGAAAGGCATCAAAGCACTTCAGAAGTGGGCTGCTATATTCCTTACCGTTAGGTTCGAAAAACACGTAGGTGGTACGGAGAGGCTTCGGAAACTCTACATCTACATCTACATCTATATTTATACTCCGCAAGCCACCCAACGGTGTGTGGCGGAGGGCACTTTACGTGCCACTGTCATTACCTCCCTTTTCTGTTCCAGTCGCGTATGGTTCGCGGAAAGAACGACTATCTGAAAGCCTCCGTGTGCGCTCGAATCTCTCTAATTTTACATTCGTGATCTCCTCGGGAGGTATAAGTAGGGGGAAGCAATATATTCGATACCTCATCCAGAAACGCACCCTCTCGAAACCTGGACAGCAAGCTACACCGCGATGCAGAGCGCCTCTCTTGCAGAGTCTGCCACTTGAGTTTGCTAAACATATCCGTAACGCTATCACGGTTACCAAATAACCCTGTGACGAAACGCGCCGCTCTTCTTTGGATCTTTTCTATCTCCTCCGTCAACCCGGTACGGATCCCACACTGATCAGCAATACTCAAGTATAGGTCGAACGAGTGGTTTGTAAGCCACCTCCTTTGTTGATGGACTACATTTTCTAAGGACTCTCCCAATGAATCTCAACCCGGCACTCGCCTGACCAACAATTAATTTTATATGATCATTCCACTTCAAATCGTTCCGCACGCATACTCCCAGATATTTTACAGAAGTAACTGCTACCAGTGTTTGTTCCGCTATCGTATAATCATACAATAATGGATCCTTCTTTCTATGTATTCGCAATACATTACATTTGTCTATGTTAAGGGTCCGTTGCCACTCCCTGCATCAAGTGCCTATCCGCTGCAGAACTTCCTGCATTTCGCTACAATTTTCTAATGCTGCAACTTCTCCGTGTACTACAGCATCATCCGCGAAAGCCGCATGGAACTTCCGACACTATCTACTAGGTCATTTATATATATTGTGAAAAGCAATTGTCCCATAACACTCCCCTGTGGCACGCCAGAGGTTACATTAACGTCTGTAGACGTCTCTCCATTGGGAACAACATGCTGTGTTCTGTTTGCTAAAAACTCTTCAATCCAGTCACACAGCTGGTCTGATATTCCGTAGGCTCTTACTTTGTTTATCAGGTGACAGTGCGGAACTGTATCGAACGCCTTCCGGAAGTCAAGGAAAATAGCATCTACCTGGGAGCCTGTATCTAATATTTTCTGGGTCTCATGAACAAATAAAGCGAGTTGGGTCTCACACGATCGCTGTTTCCGGAATCCATGTTGATTCCTACAGAGTAGATTATGGGTTTCCAAAAACGACATGATACTCGAGAAAAAAACATGTTCTAAAATTCTACAACAGATCGACATCAGGGATATAGGTCTATAGTTTTGCGCATCTGCTCGACGACCCTTCTTGAAGACTGGGACTACCTGTGCTCTTTTCCAATCATTTGGAATCTTCTGTTCCTCTAGAGACTTTCGGTACACGGCTGTTAGAAGGTGGGCAAGTTCTTTCGCGTACTCTGTGTAGAATCGAATTGGTATCCCGTCAGGTCCAGTGGACTTTCCTCTGTTGAGTGATTCCAGTTGCTTTTCTATTCCTTGGACACTTATTTCGTCAGCCATTTTTTCGTTTGTGCGAGGATTTAGAGAAGGAACTGCAGTGCGGTCTTCCTCTGTGAAACATCTTTGGAAAAAGGTGTTTGGTATTTCAGATTTACGCGTGTCATCCTCGGTTTCAATGCCATTAAAATTCCGGAGTGTCTGGATATGCTGTTTCGAGTTTAACGTAAGACCAGAACTTCCTAGGATTTTCTGTCAAGTCGGTACATAGAATTTTATTTTCGAATTCACTGAACGCTTCACGCATAGCCCTCCTTACGCTAACTTTGACATCGTTTAGCTTCTGTTTGTCTGAGAGGTTTTGGCTGCGTTTAAACTTGGAGTGAAGCTCTCTTTGCTTTCGCAGTAGCTTCCTAATTTTGTTGTTGTACCACGGTGGGTTTTTCCCGTCCCTCACAGTTTTACTCGGCACGTACCTGTCTAAAACGCATTTTACGATTGCCTTGAACTTTTTCCATAAACACTCAACATTGTTTCGTTTTGATCTGTTAGGTAGTCTGAAATCTGCCTTCTATTACTCTTGCTAAACAGATAAACCTTCCTCCCTTTTTTTATATTTCTATTAACTTCCATATTCAGGGATGCTGCAACGGCCTTATGATCACTGATTCCCTGTTCTGCACTTAAAGAGTCGAAAAGTTCGGGTCTGTTTGTTGTCAGTAGGTCCAAGATGTTATCTCCACGAATCGGTTCTCTGTTTAATTGCTCGAGCTAATTTTCGGATAATGCACTCAGTATAATCTCACTCGATGCTCTGTCCCTACCACCAGTCCTAAACATCTGTGTGTCCCAGTCTATATCTGGTAAATTGAAATCTCCACCTAAGACTATAACATGCTGAGAAAATTTATGTGAAATGTATTCCAAATTTTCTCTCAGTTGTTCTGCCACTAATGCTGCTGAGTCGGGAGGTCGGTAAAAGGAGCCAATTATTAACCTAGTTCGGTTGTTGAGTGTAACCTCCACCCATAATAATTCACAGGAACTATCCACTTCTACTTCACTACTCAAATGGGAATCCGTAGAGGGAACAGTACTGAGAAAATTTAGAGAACGTGCGTTTGAAGTTGACTACAGAACGATCCTACTGCCGCCAACATAAGATTCGAGAAATTAGGGCTCATACAGAGTGATACAGACAGTTGTTGAACGAGACAGGAAACGACTAGCGGTGGTACAGGGTACCTTCAGCCACGCACCTTGCGGTGATTGTGGAATATGTATGTAGATGAAGTGCTTGAGATAATGAAAGGGAGTTTAAATACGAATATGGTTGTTGTTGTGGAGGTTGGTATTAATGAATTGGCTGTGGGACGAATGAGCTATAGGTGGAATAGGCTGAACACTGTGATTAGACGCCAAAAGTGTTTTCGCTATAGTATTGAGTTTAGGATATTTCCGCCCAAATGGAAAATGAATGCATGCCACGTTGTTGTTGGATGTCTCAGCGTTCTTCTTCTGCGGACTTCATGATGTGAGCAGCTCGAGTTTCACATGAAATCATTTATTTGCTGAGCCTCCCTACACACTCCTACACCTGTACTCCACAAGCCATATCACGGTGTGCGGCGAAGGATGCTTTGTGTACCGCTGTCACTTCCCTGTTTCCTGTTCCAGTCGCGTATGGTTTCGTGTTGTACTGCTTCGAATCTTCTCTATTTCGTCTACCAATCCTACCCAGTACGGATCCCAAACTGAAGCATAATATTCGAATATTGGCTGAACGACTGTTTTGTAAACTACTTCCCCTGACGGACTACTTTTCCTGAAGATTCTTCCAACAATCTGTCTGGCATCTGCCTTACCCGCGTTTAATGTTATGTTGTCGTCCCAGTTCATGTCGCTGCGAACGCTTGCTCCTAGATATCTTATGGAAATAAGTGCTTCCAGTGATCTACAATCGTATAATACATTAATGCTGCTTTATATCTATGTATACGCGATAGGTTATATTTGTTTATGTCGAGGTTCAACAGCCATTTTCTGCGTGGTTCTTCTGGATGCATTTCAGCATTTCCCTGAAGTTTCCCAGAGTTGCGACTTCTCTGTATACAACAGAATCATCCGCGAAAAACTTCAGGGAACTTGCGACATTATCTGCTTGGTCCCTTGGGGGCATGCTCGAAGTTACTTCTATGTCTGAAGACTAGTTTCCGTTCAGAACGACATGGTATGTTCTGTTTACTAGAAACACTTCAGTCCATATTCCGTATGTTCGTTTTTTGTTCATTAGGTGGCAGTCTGAAAGTGTGTTGAGCGCCTTCCGGAAGTAGAGGCACACGACATCTACTTGGACGCCTGTATCTAATGCTTCCTGGGTCTCATGGATTAAGAAAGCGAGCTGGGTTTCACACAATCGTTGTTTTCGGAATCCGTGTCGATTGCTACAGAGGGATGTTTCGGTCTTCAGAAATATAATACGCAATCAGAAAACATATTACACAACTCAGACCGACATCAGAGAAGAGGCCTATAGTTTTGGGTGTCTGTGCGACGACTCTTCTTCAAATCGGGAATGACTTGTGCTTTCTCCCAATCATTAGGTACGCTTCGCTCCTCAAGTGACCTGCGGTACACCGCTGCTACAAGGGGCAAGTTCTCTGTGAGGAATCCAATTGGCATCCCATCAGGATTTCACTTACTTTTCTATGCCTTGGTTACTTATTTCGATATCGTTCGTGCGACGTTTTAAAGGAGGAACAGTAGTGCGATCATTCTCTGTGAAGCAACTTTGGAGACAGACGTTTGGTATTTCGGCCTTTCGGTGACATCCTTTTTTTTCCGTGCCATCATGGTCACAAAGTGTCTGGATAGGTAGCTTCGATCCGTTTACTGGTTGAACATATGACCAAAACTTAGGATTTTCTTTCATGTTGGCTACTACAACCCAAATCAAGTTGAGAGCTATTAAAGGGTCCACTAAGTTGTGGCATCCATCTTTCCAGGCCTCTCAGAAAGACGCCATTTTTTTTTGTCAGTTACGCATCAGCCACACGAGACTCACCAACGAGTTCCTTCTGCGTCAGTAGGATCCTCCTCGATGCTGCTGCGGTAGTCTACTAACGATAGCGAATGTTCTTGTTGGGTGCGTCTTATTGGCCGATATGCAGCAAGCTCTCAGCTTCCCTACCTCACTACCTCAGATGACAAGACAGCCACTACAGAAGAGTTGCATTTCCTGAGGGAAAGCGAATTTTATGCTAGACTATAATACTCTTCCACCCTCCACTTCTACCGTTAGAGTGGCGGGGGGGGGGGGGGGGGGGATGGGTCGGCGAGCCTCCAGCTGTGGCGAGTACTCCCCACGCGACCAAAGGCTACTTTCTTTCGGCTCCTTGTTGTACATTTAGATCCTCTTGTGCAAGATCCTGTCTGGGATCTCTTTTTCTTTTACCTATCGTGTTACAACTACTATCATGCCCTTTTAAACTCCCTGACTTGCTTAGATATTTGGAGCAGCCAAGTCTCCATTTATTTGCGTTTTGCCTTTTTACTTGTTTCTCTCATGATAAGGTGGGACTGATGAGCCAGTAGTTTAGTCCCTTTAAACACATAATCATCAGTCATCATCACCGGTAATAGAATTTTACTTTCGAATTCGTTGAACGCTTCGCTCATACTCCTTACGCTGATTTTAGCTTCGTTTAGTTTTTGTTTGTCTGCGAGGCTTTTGCTACATTTAAATTTGCAGTGAAACTCTCTTTGTATTCGCAACGGTCTTCTAAAAGTGTTTTCGAACCACAGCGGGTCTTTTCCATCCTCAAATCTTTGCCCGCCATATATCTGTATAAAACTGTAAGATGGCAAGAACTATGCCCCTTATATGAAGTCATTAAAGATAACCGAACTCACGTTGAGCGAACAGTAAGGCTGAACAAAAATGACTGACAAGGCACAATGCATTTTTTAGAGGGTATAGTATGGACGTATTGGAATGATTAATGTTGGGTGATGGTTTTAAAGTAATTCACGTGACATGAAAACTTTGTGGAAACGCGTCGATTTACTGGAGGCTAGTTTATCCCACGGAAGTATTCAGAGTTGACCGTGGCCGAGTAGCGGCGCACGGCTGGGGAGCAGTGAAGGAAAGAGACAATAGGCAGCTTAGGGCAGCTCAAACTCTGAGAAAGCGATAACAGGGCGCGGCCTCCAGCTGCCTTAAGATGAGTGACAGTGATGGGGTGGTTGACCCCATGCTGGTGTACCGGGAAGAGAACTTGTACGCCTGTTGATAAATGTCCGTCGTCCTGTTTTCAGTGAAACGTGCGAGAAAGCCGCGCAAAGCTACAGTGGAGCGGTCAACAGAGGCCAAAATATGCGTGTTCGTGACTATAGCAACTTCACACTGAATTCACGGTCCGCAGAGTCTGAAGAAAATCAGGTGAAGAGCGACAGAATGAAATACGCTGGCCTCTGATGGGAATGTAGGACCAAGGAATTTGACGTACTCGCCTGGGAATCAGAATTTCGGAAAGATTGGTGTTTTATGCAGATGCTAACCTTGATGTGTGGCCTGGGAGGAACTAAATAGCAGAAGTTGAGAGGAAGGGAATTTTGTGGGAATTTGTTCACTTCACAGAGCAGGCACTGGGAAGTGACGCATAATTAACGCGGCTTGCGCTGCAATTGGAGTAAGTGATTTTGCTGGAGGGGAAACCTAGGCGAAGAGCGGACTGGCAGAAGTCTCCGTAGAGATCTTCCGTTCACAGCTTGTCTCGAGTACGGAGGTGGTGGTCTTTACTCAGCTTGCCTGAGAGAGAGTGAGCATTTCTGCAGTTTAGGACTTAGCAAACGGAACGATTGAGCTTGGAGATAGAAAGTTTTCGTTCAGCTATGTACTGAGGAAGATAGCTAGGAGTGAATACACGAGCGCAGCCTTGCAGCGCCACGAGGCCGGCCGACGTCCGCACAACGACGCCGCCCCGCCACGCTGAATTCGGTGATATTACACCCGCTCCAGGTTGAGTTAGGCCACTGATTAATTTGTTGGATCACGTCGGCAAAGTTTCCACGGGGGTTTCATGGGCCTGTATTGTAGAATTCTTCTCGCACTTCACATTACGCCTGGGTCAGTCGATAGGAATTAGTTTCGATTTATCGCGCTTTACTCCACGCAAACACAATTTATTCCCACTGCCTGTTAGGAGAGTCATGTAATGTGATGATTGAAGGTAGTGAGTTAAAATAAATTTGTGCTAATCGACTGCATCTGCCTTCAATCAAGTAGTTGAAATCCCAAGTCACTTTCTTAATTAATTTTATATTCAAAATTTGCATCTGGTGTTCAATAGCTGAATGTAACATCAATGTGCACCCCTTTTTAATTAAAAGGGATCAATTTTGAATCAATTAATGTCAACACTGCCATGGCAGTTCAATCAGGAGTCACAGGGCCTTATTACTTTCTTTGCGTTATCCGATATTGCGGCAGTTTTGCACTCTCTGTTGATCTGTTAGTCAATTAACTGGGGTGAACAAACGCCAAAACCAGATAAGTGACAGGTGGGGTATTACAAAACTTACTGTACAATGCTCTTGTCCACTGAAGCTCAACATTGTCAGTGCAGGATATGAATTGTTCATATTGAGCTGTCAGGAAATCTGACATCTGTTTCTCGTCGCTCTCGCTAAACAGAAAGAGCTTCCTGTCTATCTTCGTATTTCTATTTGCAGTCGTATTTGGCGATGCTAAAGCGGCCTTATGATCACTGTTTGCTCATTCTAAGCTGAAGCATAAAGTTCGGGTGTGTTTGTCACCGTGAGGTATCAGATATTATCTTGAAGAATCTGTTCTCAGATTAAATGGAATCCGGTAATATTTGGGTAAGGTAAAGCTTGTACATAACAGTTGGACCAATTTCACTCGATTCTCTGTCCCTACTGTCCCTCCTAATCACTTGCGTCTGCCAGTCTATAGCTGATAAATTGAAATATCCACCTAAAACTATCACAGGAAATTTATGCGAAATTATTTCCAAGGTTTCCCTCAAATTCTCCTGCCCTAAGGTTCCTTAATATGGAGTCTTTAAAAGCTCCCGATTACCATGTTTAATCCACGTCTTTTATCTTAACGTAATTATTTCGCATTCTGAATCAGTGCTAGTCTCACTAGATATTCGCGGAATTTTTATTGCTGTAAACACGCCTCGATCACTAGCATTCAACTTACCTTTGTGACATACGTTCCAAAAAGAGTTAAGAATTTTTATTGCTATTGACACCTGGTTTCAACCAGCTTTCTGTCTCTTTGTGGGCATAGTTACCTTTTATAAGAGACACTTGTTTCTGGACGTTTCCGCAGATGCTCATGGTTAACTAATGCTGTATTAACATTTTCTTTCTGCGTTTCGCTATGACGAATGGTACATTGTCTGAACTCAGGATGCGTTTTTTCGGACTGTGAAGGGATTTCGCTATCCTAAAAGAACCACATTTGCACTCCCCACTTACTCCACTACCCCGGCAGCTGCTTGGCTCTGAGCACTATGGGACTCAACTACTGAGGTCATTAGTCCCCTAGAACTTAGAACTAGTTAAACCTAACTAAACTAAGGACATCACAAACATCCATGCCCGAGGCAGGATTCGAACCTGCGACCGTAGCGGTCTTGCGGTTCCAGACTGCAGCGCCTTTAACCGCACGGCCACTTCGGCCGGCTGGCAGCTGCTTCCTGCGTGTACTGCATGTCTGACCTTTTAACCTTCTTTGTACTAGTGGGGTAAATTTGACCCCACAAGCGCATTGTAAATAAGTATATCCCTTCTTTTCAAAGCTATTATATCAAAATATGACTTTCTTGCTCTGAGTCAGCTGTATACAATGATGTTTTGTTCACTTTATACTTACAACAAGTTAAAATATATTAACGGTTTTTTATTGAATGCCACTGGGTTCATTATGACCCGAATTTAAATTTCTTTTTGCTTGTCGAATGTAATATTTATGAAAATAAACTGAAGAGCCAAAGAAACTGGTACACCTGTCTAATATCGTGTAGAGCCCCTCGAGCACGTGAAAGTGCCGCAACACGACGTGGCATGGACGAACTAATGTCTGACGTAGTGCTCTAGGGAACTGACACCATGACACCGCGAATCCAGCAGAGCGGTCCAGAAACTCGTAAGAGTACGAGGGGGTGGAGATCTCTTCTGAACAGCACGTTGCAAGGCATGCCAGATACGCTTTTTTATGTGCTGTTTAAGACTTTCCCAACGAAGTAACGTCGTAGGTGCTTTTTCCTGTGTGCCTTTCACCTTAAGGGTTTTAATGACACCACATTGTATTCGTCGTCAATTTCGTAATACGCATCACTTCAAAGTTTCTTCTTCGTATAGCTTTACCACACAATTTCTTCGGTAGATTAAGTACATGTAGGATTACTGTCTACATTTGTTCTTCTAAACTGTAATGCTTCAGCCATCTCCACAAGTAACAGTGCAGTGGATTGTTGCATGTATTAGGCAGTGGGGTCCTGGTTAATTTTGCAGATCAAGAGTACAACCGAAAAAGTGATGGTACTATGTAAAAAGGACGACGGCTGACATTAGCGGCCAGTCTACGGGAATAAGCTCCCACATCTGCTTTTTCGGCTTATCTACGCAGATTAGGCATTACTTGTGTGTGCTGTGTATTTCCCTAGATTCTCGATGGATCTAAATCGTTTGAGTTCTTCTTAAACTTACACTTGAGTGATTAAGTCAACAAGAGAAAACATCCAAACTTACAAGGCAATATGTCCTACCGATTAAGTTTCATCCGTACAGAAAATTTTATTGAGTAAAACACAGCAGTTAGTCAGATATTGTGTTTTTTTTGTTGTAGAATTTAAGTTAGCCCCGTTTATATTGACGATCTCTAAAACAATACGCTGGTTTTCCGAAAACTGACAAATCCCTCTGAAATTGGATACTTCTAATAGTGACATTAACGTGCTGTCAGGTACACTATGTGACCAAAGTATCCGGACACCCCCAAATACATACGTTTTTCATATTAGGTGCATTGTGCTGCCGCCTACTGCCAGGTACCGCATATCAGCGACCTCAGTAGTCATTAGACATCGAGAGAGAGAGCAGAATGGGGCGCTCCGTGGAACTCACGGACTTCGAACGTGGTCGGGTGATTGGGTGTCACTTGCGTCATGCGTATGTCCTCGAGATTTCTACACTCCTAAACATCCCTAGGTCCACTGTTTCCGATTTGATAGTGAAGTGGAAACGTGAAGGGACACAAAAGCGTACAGGTCGACCTCGTCTGTTGACTGACAGAGACCGCCGACAGTTGAAGAGGGTCGTAATGTGTAATAGGCAGACATCTATCCAGACCATCACACAGGAATTCCAAACTGCATCAGGATCCACTGCAAGTACTATGCCAGTTTGGCGGAAGGTGAGAAAACTTTGATTTCATGGTCGACCAGCTGCTCATAAGCCACACATCACGCCGGTAAATGCCAAACGACGCCTTGCTTGGTGTAAGGAGCGTAAACATTGAGCGATTGAACAGTCGGAAAACGTTGTGTGGAGTGACGAATCACGGTACACAATGTGGCGATCCGATGGCAGGGTGTGGGTATGGCGAATGCCCGGTGAACTTCATCTGCCAGCGTGTGTAGTGCCAACAGTTTTGCGTGACACTATCACAGCACAGGCCTATACTGATGTTTTAAACACCTGTTTGCTTCCCACTGTTGAAGAGCAATTCGGGGATTTCGATTGCACCTTTCAACACAATCGAGTACCTGTGGTGGAGTGGTTACACGACAATAACATCCCTGTAATGGACTGGCCTGCACAGAGTCCTGACCTTAATCCTATACAACACTTTTGGGGTGCTTTGGAACGCTGACTTCGTGCCAGGCCTCACCGACCGATATCGGTACCTCTCCTCACTACAGCACTCCGTGAAGAATGGGGTGCCAGTCACCAAGAAACCTTCCAGCACCTGATTGAACATATACCTGCGAGAGTGGAAACTGTCATCAAGGCTAAGGTTGGGCCAACACCATACTGAATTCCAGCATTACCGATGGAGGGCGCCACAAACTTGTAAGTAATTTTCAGCCAGGTGTCCGGATACTTTTGAGGGAATTCAATATTCCGAGTGGCACAGTGTCAAGACTATGCCGAGAATACCAATTTATCAGGCATTAACTCTCACCACTGACAACACAGTGACCGACGGACTTTACTTAACGACCGAGAGCTGCGGTGTTTGCATACAATTGTTAGTGCTAACAGACAAAAAAATGGTTCAAATGGCTCTGAGCACTATGGGACTTAACTGCTGAGGTCATTAGTCCCCTAGAACTTAGAACTAGTTAAACCTAACTAACCTAAGGACATCACAAACATCCATGCCCGAGGCAGGATTCGAACCTGCGACCGTAGCGGTCTTGCGGTTCCAGACTGCAGCGCCTTTAACCGCACGGCCACTTCGGCCGGCTAACAGACAAGCAACACAGCGTGAAATAACCACAGAAATCAACGTGGGAAGAATGCGGCTAAATTTGGCGTTAATGGGCTAAGAGCACGACATCTCCTGCAGCGCCTCTCCTGAGCACGTGACCATATCGATTGGTTCCTAGACGACTGGAAAATCCTGGCCTGGGCAGATGAGTCCCGATATCAGTTGGTAAGAGCTGATGGTAGGGTTAGTGTGTGTATTGTTGACAACATGGTGTCTGCGCCACTCCGCAAGTTGATGGTCGCTCCATAATGGTGTGCACCGTGTTTACATGGAATGGACTGGATCCTCTGGTCCAACTGAACCGATCATTGATTGGAAATGGTTATGTTCGGCTAGTTGGAGACCATTTGCAGCCATTCATGGACTTTGTTCCCAAACAACGATGGAATTTTTGTGGATGACAGTCGCGCCATGTCACTGGGCCACAGTTGTTCGCGATTGGTTTCAAGAACAGTCTGGACAATTCGAGCTATTGTTGCGCCATCCAGATCGCCCGACATGAATCTCATCGAACATTTATGGGATATAATCGAGAGGTGAGTTGGTGCACAAAATGCTGCACTGTCAACATTTCGGCAACAATGGATGGATGCAGAAGCAGCGTGGATCAATATTTTGGCAGGGGACTTCTAACGACTAGTTGAGTCCATGTCACGTCGGGTTGCTGCACTACGACGGACAAAAGGATGTCCGGCACGATATTAGAAGGTATCCCACGACTTTTGTCACATCAGTCTAGTACCTGATGAATAGGTTCAACGGTTGCATTTATTCACCAGTGAATGTAAAATAGACGAGGACGACGACGACGATGACGACGACGACGAATTTGGTGGTGATTTCGAAAAATCTTCTTCACTGTTGTTATTGGTAACTAAGATTACCAGTTAAATCTGTACTCTAATGGATTCGTAGGAAATACGCAGTTTTTCGAGTTTGCCACTTATAGTTCCTCTCCATATCATGTTTATCCTTGATTGCTGATGTGTCTTTTGTTGCAAAAATCTTCGAATCACATTTAGTTTTGTGTCGTAAAAACAGAACGACCTCCAGATTGGCATCTAAATGCTCATCGAATGGTAACAAGAGTGTGCATCCCACTCCCCCCTCCCCGCCAACTGCTATCGGTCCACAGTGTCGCCATTTTGTGTACAGTAGCTTACTACTACACTTTTCTTCCTCGTTGCTATAAGCAAAGACATTCCTACGATGAAATTTAAAATTTCTTCTTTAGAGGCGTGGGACATATCACGTATCCGTGGATATCAGGGGAGAAAGTGTTAAAAAATGACTCATTCCTTAATGACTCTGAATCATTAAATCTAGGTGCTGTAACATACTTAGTTGTTATCTTCTTTAAATCTTTCAAGGAAACTTACGACATGAAAACACTCTTTAAAATGATGATGATGATGATGATAGTCATGTTTGCCGGCCGCTGGTGGCCGAGCGGTTCTGGCGCTACAGTCTGGAACCGCACGACCGCTACGGTCGCAGGTTCGAATCCTGCCTCGGGCATGGATGTGTGTCTTGTCCTTAGGTTTGTTAGGTTTAAGTAGTTCTAAGTTCTAGGGGACTTATGACCTCAGCAGTTGAGACCCATAGTGCTCAGAGCCATTTGAACCATTTTTTGATAGTCATGTTTACAAAGATGCAGTGAGATGCAATTCCCTACCTATTGATCCATTCTAATTTGTTTCGTTCTCAGCGTGTTATTCCACTGGTCTATGACGCGCATTATGTTCTTAGCACTCCCAGATCTCAATCTCGTAACTGAAATTTCATTACCTGTGTCAGCTGCGCAATTACCAAACAAATATCAAAGAACAATGTGACGCTCACCAGGACATCAGATATCAGATCTGTGGTGAACCTTAAGTATGAAGTAACAAAAGGCGTCCAAGTCCGTGTAGCAGAAAATTAAATGGCGTAGTGTTTGTTGTGGCAAATTACAGTGCAAATTCTCAAACGCAAATCAGAATTTTTTGGCAAGTGAATTTGTATATCAGACTGAAAATGTTGGTTTTCATTAATCTTCTTCCAGTTAATTTTTTCTCGATTAGTTGCACTTCGAGCGACACCAACTCGAATGCAACAGCACCCAAAACAAAGTAATCAAAAGGGAGTAGAAAAGCGCACGAAAGCTCTGAAAACTGCTGGGCTCATTCAAACAGTGCACTCTTTTCACCACAACCATAAAAAAGAATTGGTTACATGTGACAGAAAACAAACTGCAGTCGCTCAAATCAACCAGACAAACATGGCGGAATTCATCGCAGCCTCACCGCTGGAACGAGGTTCTATTTACCAGGCTGCGCATCGAACGTAGTCCTTTAACATACGGCTTCCTCCTTTAGCAGGAGGATCCACCACTCTCTGAAGTTTGTGGTGTGCCACTTTCAGTTCAGCATGTATCTCAGTAATTAGCACATGAGTAAATTTAGCAATACAATTAATTGTTAAAAAGTTAAGCTAGACCACATCTTACAGCTAAGAGCAGTGACGAGAAAGCGAGGGCGATTGTTTTTTATTCTCTTTTATATAGCCAAATTCATAGATAACAGTATTCCAAATAAAAATTGTAGATACATCTTTGACAGGATTTAACATTTGAACTGGTCCAGCTAACATTACAACGGCACCTCCCGCCTGAAATTCGAGTCCTCCCTCGGGCATGGATGTGTTTGTTGTTCTTAGCGTACGTTAGTTTAAGTAGTGTGTAAGTCTAGGGACCGATGATCTAAGCAGTTTGCTCCCTTAGTAATTCACACACATTTGAACATTTAACATTACCAGTGACGGATGAAATCATTAACCCCCCCCCCCCCCCCATTTCTACTTCAGTATGACAAACTCACCCCTGTGAACTGATTTCGCAATCGACAGGTGGAGTTGGCGCTACGTTTCACGTTGGGCGCGTATGACCCTAGTTGGTTTTGCACCCTAAAACAAAACAAACAGCTATGTCTCACGTACTCATTAAATACAAAAAACGCAGGAGGTCGTTAGTAGTTGGCTGGATCTGGGCTTCTATAAAGGGAACATTGTTTCGTTACTGTAACTCGCTATGAAGTTCAACATATCTTTCTTACTTTACAGTTATTGAAAAGGTTACTCAAAATTATTTCGTTATCAATACTGATGTTACAGAACGCAATGTTTGTTCAACATCAAAATTTTGCAGTGGATTCTTTTTAACAGTAAAACACCAATAAATACCACGACTAACAGGAGAACATGAGACTATTACAGAGAAAAAATGTTTTTATTATAATGTTTGTCAGACCAGAACTTTACACAACAAGATTTCTTTTATGTCATGAAGGTAAATTATCTTTTTGCACTGTTAATAATTTATCTAAAACACATCATAAAATCTGCTGCTCTGCCCTGCAATCTCGAAACCTGAAAGAAATAATTTTAGTTCACTATTACCTGCCCGCTTCTTTGCGGTATGAATGGTTTCATTTAACGCAGTTTGAATGAACCGCTGCTGCAGCCGCGTTCGTTCGTAGCGCAGCTGTTTACAAGTGCCTAATGGCGTCCTTCTCTCAGTCTTGACAAAAGCATGCTACAGAAGCATACAATATAACGTCACAGGCTCTTCCTACTCACGTAACTCCAAAAAGACGACAGAGAAATTAAGGCTCGGTCACTACTATTTATACTCGGTTTGGTATAGTTACATCTTTGTTTAATATTTAATAAGTATCGTCTGTGTGGTTTCAGTACTCGCCGACACAGATATTATCTTTAAAAAAATCGATACACAATTCTATACAAGTATAAAACATGACACATAATGGTTTCTCTTTATTACATAAAGTTCACACAATCATTGTCCATGCATAAGTAAAATTACAATAATCCAGTTCAATTATTTTTTCTTTTCCTTTTTTTTGCCACATATAATATGTGTTTTGCCGGGAGACGTTACACGTTGTATAGCGAGTGCCGCACAGAGACGGCACACAGCAAGCGCCCTGTGTTGCTGATATTTTAATCACACGTATCGGCTGGTTACTTAGGCTTATTTGTACGATAGCAGAAAGACAGAACAAGTCAATTTATAGGTTACTAAATTAATTTGTATTGAAGCGTGGCTGCATGTAGAATATTTACAAATGAGTTCACATAACAATAAACATTTAGTGTATTTACAAGTTCTCAACGGAATAAGAATTGACCAGTGGCAGCTTTTCGTAGCTTACTTTGAAATTTAGCTTCACTATCTGTCAGGCATTTTGTAACGTCTGGCAAGTGGCCAAAGAATTTTAGTAGAATTATTATTCACCTCTTCTCTTGTCAGTCAGTTTCAATGATTGAAAAAAAAATTAAAACTGTCATCAATCCCAAGGTTGGGTTGAACGTTACAGTGTTTCGTAAGGCATGGTTTCTACCCTTCTTTTGGACAATTGATTATTCGCTAATGAGAGGCCATATTTCCCTTTAAGCACTAAAATTTGTAAGCGATTTCATGCAGTTAGCAGTCGCAATTCTTAGTTCTCAATGTAAAATACGTATGTATCAGATACATGTGAAAGATAAGTTACATCTGTTCAAACATCTAATAATCCAACAATAAGAAATCAAGCCGAAATATATATCCACAGCTTCAGTCACTTAAGACACTTAGATTGCATGTAGATACATATTTGTCTGTTTTACCACAGTGACAGTTAATTTCAATGCAATTGACAAAATAAAAATTGTAATACGCTAGTAACGAACCAATACAGAAAATACGATTCTTTGTGTTATTTATTCAGATATGCATCATAGAAGGTACTATGACTGACTGGATCTGCACGTATCACGACAAATATATTGCTGTCAAATGTGAAACTGACAAACATAGCCACCCTTCACTTAAAGACATACTAAAAGTTTAACTTTTGTTATTAGAGATTTTATATCGCAAATGTGACGCTGAAAGTCTTCGGGCAACACACTCGAAGCATTTTGGGACGTCATGTATGTATCCGAGATGCAGACAATATTTAAGATTTACTGTCGCGATAGGTGAAGAGAAATAAATAGGAAGGGGTATGATCGCAAAGCCGACAAATCATATTCACTTAACACGAGTTAAAATGCCCTGACCATCTTTTGACTATGTTATTCTGAAGTGGAGGCGTCAGGGAAGGGCAAAACGCAACCATCTTTTTTGTACACCAAACATTACCGGGCGGAGATTGCTGGAATCTGAACAATACAACCAAGTTAGCCATTTGACGGTGGAGCATCAGCGACTGTAAATTACGATAAACAGTTTTACTTTCAGTCAAGTCGCAAGCATCGCTCATAGCTTTTGCCAGTTTAAATGTTCAAATCATCAAATAGCCGATCCTATCGTGACTCTTGATCTACCTGGAGAAGTCGTCTTCAGTGGAACGAGCAGATTCTGGGCAACTTTGGCCAGCAGCTACAGATTCCACTGAAGACGTCTCCAGCTGGATGAAGAGCCACAACAGGACTGGCTATTTAATGATATAAACGTCGAACTTAAAATAGCAGTAAAAGTTATTTGAGATTTTGACTGAAAGGGAAATCGTTTTCTTTGCAAAAATTATTCCGAACCAATCTTCATGCATACTTCCCTGCTACTTCAGAAGCATTCCACTGCGCTTTATGCAGTGGGGTCAGTGACGGAAGAAATCTACGAGGGCCGATAGGTCTGTTATCTCACTATCGTGTACTTGCCCGTCTGTCCCTGAATACAGGAATGTGTGCGTGAGGTAGCGGAGACTATTCAAAACAAAGCCGTAATCAGTCTCAGGAGCACTGGAAGAAGTTTCCGGAGTGATGTGTACGTGGCAAATGACTAAGCGAACGATTTTAGTTGTTGGGGTGAGGAGGAAATTTGGAAGAAGTGTTGTCGGCTGATGTTTTTTTTTTCCCCTCCTAGCTTAGGTCATCCCCCCCCCCCCCAACGGTATCCTTACCTAGTAGTGGTGGTGGGGCTTGCGCGGTCAGATGGTCCGGTCCTGAGAGCTACGCCGGCGGTAGCTTAGCTACTGGTAGGGCCTCCCAAGCCAGACGGGTCGAAGGTGATGATCCAGACTAAAGGCGATATCCTGGTCCAAAGGTTGGGGTTGGGCGTGCGGCTAACAACCCCACCTAGTAAAACCGGTCGTGTTACGAAAACTAGAGAGAAGCCTCGGATACAGAACAGACACCCAATAAAACGAACTAAGCATAGAAAAGGACTACGATTTGGAACATGGAATGTACAATCTCTGTACAACCATGGGGTGGCAATAACTTTAGTTAGAGAATTAGAAAAGCAAAAAATGTCGGTGGTTGCCCTGCAGGAAGTTCGATGGGAAGGTACGGTGACAATAGACATAGAAAATGCCACAATATTCTATGGGGAAACAGTCAAGCACAGCTTTGGAACTGGTTTCCGTGTTAACAAAGACATTGTACCAATAGTAAAGAATTTTACGGCAGTGAACCCAAGAATCTCAATTTTTATCAGTGAAAAACCACCAACTTACGTTTGTGAACTGTCATGCACCAAGAGAGGAAAGTGAAGATCAAGTAAACGACATATTCTGTGCAGAGCTGAAAGAAGTTATGAATTCCATCCCTGAAAACAGCTGCAGAATTCTCATCGACGGTTTTAATGCCAAGATTGGAAATGAGACTAGCTTTACTTCCATAATAGGCCTTCATAGTTTTCATGAAGATAGTAACGGAATAAGGCTAATTAGCTTGGCTACGTCCAAGGACATGTTTATCAGTAGCACAAACTTCCCACTTAGTCAGGTGCACGAAGGAACATATGGAAAAACTGTCAATCAAATAGACCACATAGCAATTAACGCAGAAGCTGGGAATTGGATTATGGATGTAAGTAATTCCCGTGGGGCTGAGTGTGGTTTCGACCATTTTTTGGTTAAAAGTCAATTCAGAGTTACCCTGAAACCAAACCGAAGAAGTAAACTAAAGAGAGTGGCACGTTTAGAAATAGAAAAAGTAGTCCAGGAAGAAACCAGAAATGAACTTAGAAAGTGGCACGTTTAGAAATAGAAAATGTAGCACAGGAAGAAACCAGAAATGTGCTTCAAATTGAGATCAGGAATCGTTTTACAGTACTGCCAGAAACAGGGACTCAGATGTAAATCAGCAATGGGAAAAATTAGAAATGTGGTTAGAAAGGCTGCAGAGGCAGTCATTGGAAATAGAGCGGCGAGGAAGAAAGAATGGTTCAATGAGGTCTGTGAAGAGGCGATCAACAGGAGAAAAGAAACCCGTGACAAGTGGTTACAGTCAGCAACTGATCAGAGCAGTAAGGCAGAATTTGAGAGTCCGAAGAGTAGAAGAGATCAGGAAGCAGATAAAACGGCTTCAAAAGGACAGAAACCCAGTAGATGACATCCATGCTGAAATAATTCAGAAAGGGTTGAATACCTTGTCGCAAGGATTTACAAATTAATAGAGACCATTTAGAACACAAAAAACATTCCAGAAGACTGGAGGAATGCATTAATCTGTCCCATCCACAAAAAGAATGACCGAATGGCATATGGAAAGTACCGTGGTATTGCTTTGCTCAATGTTTGTTATAAGATCTTCTCAAACTGATCTTCTCTTCTAGATCGAATCCAACCGTTGGCAGACATCATTATTGGAGAATATCAAGGAGGATTTCGCCACAGGAGATCTACTATTAATCAAATCTTTGTCAACGCCAGATCGTAGAAAAAGGTGGGAGTTTGGCCAAGAACTACACAAGCTGTTTGTCGACTTCAGAAAAGCACATGATTGCATTCATCGGGAAAGTGTGCTGAGGTATCTGGAAGAGTTCGGTTTGGCCAAGAAACTACACTCATAGAATGAAATTTTCACTCTACAGCGGAGTGTGTGCTGATACGAAACTTCCTGGCAGATTAAAACTGTGTGCCGGACCGAGACTCGAACTCGGGACCTTTGCCTATCGCGGGCAAGTGCTCTACCGACTGAGCTACCCAAGCACGACTCACGCCCCGTCCTCACAGCTTTACTTCTGCCAGTACCACAGTTTTAATCTGCCAGGAAGTTTCATATCAGCGCACACTCCGCTGTAGAGTGAAAATTTCATTCTAGAAACATCCCCCAGACTGTGGCTAAGCCATGTCTCCGCAATATCCTTTTTCTCAGGAGTGCTAGTTCTGCAAGTGTCGCAGAAGAGCTTCTGTAGAGTTTGCAAGGTAGGAGACGAGGTACTGGCAAAAGTAAAGCTGTGAGGACGGGGCGTGAGTCGTGCTTGGGTAGCTCAGTCGGTAGAGCACTTGCCCGCGAAAGGCAAAGGTCCCGAGTTCGAGTCTCGGTCCGGCACACAGTTTTAATCTGCCAGGAAGTTTCAACTACACTCATGCTCATAAATTAAACATAATTGCAGAATGTGGTGCCACACAACGTGGTATTCACAAAACTGGCGCTAAAAGCATAGGCACATAGGGAACACACACGACACAGATCTGTAAGTCCACGGTATTGGTGATAAGTTGAGAAAACCGTCCCGAAACACATGTGCTACAAAACACCACTGTTTCCTGCGCTTGTACCACGACATCAATATGGGATATGATCACCATGCACACGTACACAGGCCGCACAACGGGTTAGCATACTCTGGATCAGGTGGTCGAGCAGCTGCTGGTGTATATCCTCCCATTCTTGCAGTACTGCCTGTCGTAGCTCCTGAAGTGCCGTAGAGGTTTGAAGACGTGCAGCGATACGTCGATCGAGAGTATCACAAACGTGCGCGATAGGGTTTAGGTCTGGAGAACAGGCTGGCAACTCCATTCGGCTGATATCTTCTGTTTCGAGGTACTCCTTCACGACGGCAGCTCGGTGCGGCCGTGCGTTATCATCCATCAGGAGGAAGATGGGACCCACTGCAGCCCTGAAAAGGCGGAAATATTGGTGCAAAATGACTTCCCGACACACCTGACCTGTTACAGTTCCTCTGTCAAACACATGCAGGGGTGTACGTGCACCAATCATAATTCCACCCCACACCATCAAACCACGACCTCCATACAGGTCCCTTGAAAGGACGTTAAGGGGTTGGTATCTGGTTCCTGGTTCACTTCAGATGAAAACCCGGCGAGAATCACTGTTCAAACTATACCTGGACTCGTCCGTGAACATAACCTGGGACCACTGTTACAATGACCATGTACTGTGTTCTTGACACCAGGCTTTACGGGTTCTCCTGTGACCAGGGGTCAGTGGAATGCACCTTGCAGGTCTCCGGGCGAGTAAACCATGTCTGTTCAGTCGTCTGTAGACTGTGTGTTTGGAGACAACTGTTCCAGTGGCTGCGGTAAGGTCCCGAGCAAGGCTACCTGCAGTACACCGCGGCCGTCTGCGGGCACTGGTGGTGAGGTATCGGTCTTCTTGTGGTACTGCACACTGTGGATGTCCCGTACATTAGCACCTGCACACGTTTCCTGTCTGCTGGAATCGTTGCCATGATACTGAGATCACACTTTGTGGCACACAGAGGGCCCGTGCTACGACCTGCTGTGTTTGACCAGCCTCCAGTCGCCCTAGTATTCTATTCCTCATAACGTCATCAATATGTGTTCTTTGAGCCAGTTTCAACACACAGTCACCATTAGCACGTCTGAAAACGTCTGCAAACTTACTCGCTGCGCAGTACTCTGACATGCACCAACACACCTCTGCGTTTGTGGACTGCTGCCAGCGCCGCCGTGCGACGACCGCAGGTGAAATGCACCGCATGCTCATACCCCGAGGTGATTTAAACCCGCAAACCGCCCACTAGAGCGTTGTTTCACCATGTATCAGCATTATCCTTAATTTATTTGCATGAGTGTAGTAAGTCTCACGAAGGCCTGCCTGATGGATACTACAGCAAGGGTAAAAATTGTAGATGAAGTGACTGAAGCATTCAAAATAAAAACTGGGCTTCGGCAGGGCGATGGACTGTTACCTGTTCTTTCCAATCTCGCATTAGTGAAGGTAATGCGGGAGATGTCATCTAATGAACTCACAGGAGTCCAGATCGGGGATGTGAACATCAAGTACCTCGGATGATACAGTCCTACTGTCTGGGTCGCAAGAAGAATTAAGGGAAATGGCTGACATTCTGGAAACAACAGCGAGGAAAATTGGACATCAAATCAATCGTGACAAGACAGAATATATGGTTCTACACCGTAGATATAACGAAACTCAACAACCACTTCGACTCTTACAGGCAACTGAAGGTTCTTATCGTCAAGTCAGCGAGTTCAAATATCTGGGCGCAGTATTCAGAGATGAAGCATCCAGTAAAATGGAAATACAGGCATGACTACAGGCAGGTAATCGCTGTTACCACGGCCTTAATGCTCTCCTCAAAACCAGAAGTTTGTCAAGATATTTCAAAATAAACATTTACAAAACACTTCTACAGCCAGTAGTATTATATGGCTGTGCCACCTGGAGTAAAACCAAGCAAGAGTGAAGGGACTGATGATACTTGGAAGGAAAGTACTTCGGAAGATTTTTGGACCAGTTTACGATAGTGAGAGTGAAAATGGAGGATTCGTCACAATACTTTTTACGATATTTACGAAGAGCCGAACATTGTGGCTATAATGAAGACACGACGACTGCAGTGGGCAGGGCATGTTGCTCGAATGCAGGACAACCGATGGCCGAAGACTGAACTCGACACCAAGCCAACCGGCAGAAGGCCCGTAGGAAGACCTAAAACTCGATGGAGTGACTGAGTATTCAAAGACCTTCCGAGAGGGGGACTGCTGGAAGAATGGCAGAAAGGAGCTGAAGACAGGCTGAAGTGGAGGCAATCTCTCAGAGCAGCGCGCGGTTCCCTGGGCCTGATCGCGTAAAGTGAGTAAGCGTGCAAGCTTAGGTTTTGACTACTGATTTCACTCGGTGACCAAATCAACGCAAAATCAGATCGGAAAGTTCATTCTGCTTGATTGTGGCATTACTCCTGCACACAAAAAAAGACCATCGCATCGTGATTCGATAAAAGGCAACTAAATTTTCTGGTCTGATCTGCTCATAATTATAACTTTATCCCACTGAATATCGTTGGATTGAAAAGAATGTGACTACGTAACTAATCCATCCGTTCAAAATTGTGGCAACAACTATTCTGAAAATTCTTTGATGAAAGTTAATTTCGCATTTAGCGCACCAGAATATCGTAGAGAGATTTTCTCAGATACTAACTGCTATTAAAATAGCGAAAGGACATTATTTTACTTGCTTTGCGTCTTTGCAATGTACAGCAAGTAGAGCACATGAGCTTGAAATTTTAATTTTCGCGTACATTAACTACGGCTTTCCTGAAATCACAGCTGCCACCCATGCGAAGTCTCTATTGACGTGAGGGAACAAGCAGCGACCAACTGCAGAACTTCATCTATAAGTTGTCACATTAATCTCTGATGAGTATTTAAAGTGACCTGGTGTGGCGCAGACAGACGGCATGAACGTTTCGAGGCCTCGAGCGCTTTGTGTTTTGCAAGAGTGACCGCGCTGAGCTAGGGGCGTCCACTCTAGCTGTTTACTTCAGTAAAACCGTAAACTTGTTGTTAGTCACCATATCTAGGGTTTGTCTATAGTAGATGAAAACGTATCTCTTTTCTCTTCCGGACAGGTGTATTTTACAGCACTATGTACAGATTCAAGAGCAACTAAATATTTGACACTGATATATGAACTGTAACTTGACATAAGTGACAAGGAAAATCCATTGCCATTATCTAATTTGAGCAGATAAATCGCATACCAGTGCACAAGATTCTGGAGTTAAAGCAGATAATTTTATCTCCCGTGTCAAAATGAATGTCGTGTACCTCTAGTTTCTGAGAAGCAGTGATAAGATTACATTAGCAGGAGACAGGTCACGTCAACCTCCTGTTTACGGGATGATATCCTGTTCTTGATCGTCAGTCAAGATACCAGCCAGTCTGAAAAATTGTGTCACTGTGGTTGTATTAGTAGCTCTGCCCAGATGCTGAAAGTTTTGAAGCCTGAGGGAATAAGTTACCCTCTCTTGAGATTCCTCTTACCTACTTGAATACCATGGAAAACGCTTGGATCCACAACAGCAATTTTTCTCTACAAGTCACCGTGCGGGTGTTCGAGAGGGCTTTGAGTACAAACGTCGACCGAGAGAGGTGGCGCAGTGGTTAGCAAACTGGAGTCGCATTCGGGACGACGACCGTTCAAAGCCGCGTCCGGCCATCCTGGTTCATGTTTCATGTGATTTCCCTAAATCGCTTCAGGTAAATGCCGGGATGGTTCCTTTGAAAGGGCACGGCCGAATTCCTTCCCTATCCCTACCTAATTGGATGGGACCGATGGCCTCACTGTTTAGTCCCCTTCCCCCAGATCAACAAACCAACCAACGTCGTATCTGTTCGCTGGCATGAGGCGGATAGAGGTGTTAATAGAAACCGGTAAATGCCTTAAACCTTCTTGACTCCGCATGAGATGCCAGTGTGAACGTGGATGATAAATATGTTCCTAATTTTATTACAGAGGTAAATCGTTTAAATATGATTACTTTTCTGAACTGGTTTTTTTTTTGCCATTTAGTTTTACTTATAGTTAATACTGGTTCTATCCTGTGGGATGGTTGCTGCTGCGTCCCACGTCCGCGATTGCGTATAGTTCAGAGAAGCGGACTCGTCCACTATATTGGAATCCGGCTGTTTTATTCTATGACATACTTCCTATTAGCTATGATTTGTTCTGACCGACAACGAATGTTGGATAAAAAGTTCCGATCTTTTCTGCTTTAATGTTGTATGTTCACCTGAAGATGTGGCTTTTAGAGCTACGAAACCGGTAGTGGTCCAATAATAAAGGGCTAGATACACCTGAAGCGGTTTATTAATACCCTAAATAAAAAATATAACAATGTGTTTACAGTTTTGCTTGTACTGTGTTACGACCCCTAACTGTTCGTGGCAATCTTGGCAACATCAGGTTGACCATGACGTTAATACTCATTTCCTCGTGGGGGCGTGTCGGTTATCCTTCATAGAAGTTGCGTTAACATGGTGAGTGGTGACCCCATCGTAGCTCTGCAGATGATTCTGCGGCATTTTCCTCCCTTCTGATATTGGTAAATACGAGTGATGGTTGCCTCTCTCTCTTTATTCATCCTGGTTCCATAGAAAGTTTTGTGACACGTTGTCGAGCGTCCTCAGACTCATGAAGTGAAGATACAATTGCCGTCTGAATGAGCACTGAACCGTATCAGTACTCTAATGTCCAGCTACGACCCGTTGGTAGCGCCGCCAGTTTCTGAAATACTTCTATCTCAAGATGACACATAGCATTCTGTGGGAGTTAAAACTTACCTCTTCGAGATGGTCTGATGATCTGTTATTTTGAGTATAGGTAAAAATACAGTATATGAAATTTTCCAATACCTGGAGCAGTCATGAAGTTTTTATTATCTCGTCGAAAAATGAAGCTGTGATGACGAAATTTTATGGCGTTAGTCCTTCACAACATGTTCACTGCGA
The DNA here is from genome assembly GCF_023864345.2 of Schistocerca serialis cubense. NCBI lineage: Eukaryota > Metazoa > Arthropoda > Insecta > Orthoptera > Acrididae > Schistocerca > Schistocerca serialis. The sequence goes on from NC_064643.1 coordinate 404,098,096, forward strand.
CGCTTTTTTGCCGACGATGGAAGACTCGATGGAGACCTCGGTTGTGGACGTCTACATTTTGGCTGTTCAGGAAACGTTCCAAAAAAAATGGCTCTGAACACTATGGGACTTAACATCTGAGGTCATCAGCCCCCTAGAACTTAGAACTACTTAAACCTAACTAACCTAAGGACAACACACACATCCATGCCCGAGGCAGGATTCGAACCTGCGACCATAGCGGTCTCGCGGTTCCAGACTGAAGCGCCTAGAACCGCTCGGCCACATCGGCCGGCGAAACGTTCCACTTCGAAAATCACATTGCCTTCATCCTGGAAATGTCTGCCACGCTATGGTTTGTTCACGAGAGGAAAGGAGACGAATCACTGGGTGACGCGGCAGAAGAATACGAGCGTTGAGAGGAAAGCTTGAGAGCCCGAAGAAGCAGCGTGTTTGACAGTTTCGTCTACTGAATGACTTGGGGCGTGATTGTCTAACAAAAATACCTCCTTGGACCGTTTAGTGCGACACTACGACAGTCTCCCATTAATCATTAGTGGCAAATGTCAACAGTACGACGACCGAAATTTCCTGTGAGAGCCAAATTTTTAAACTTAAACTGTACAGGTAGGTACGTTGTTACTAGCTGAATTATTATACCCCAAAGTCGGCCTTTGCTTAAAACGTCATCAATCTGATTGAGGAACGTTCGCTAGGTAGACACCTCCCAACTCTCCCGTCGACACTTGTCTCTTATACTTGTTTCGTCTATCTATTTTCATCCTCTTGGTACGTTCAAACCACCTCAACATACCTTTCTCAGTGGTCGACGCCACATTTTCTTTCACTCTACAACGCTCCTAAAATTAACTTTGCTTCTCCTCGGAGAGTTCGTGTAAATCAACTTTTCGTGTTCTTAATTTTAGGCACAGTTTCAGATTCTCATCATTAAGTCGACTTCTCGATTGAGTTTTTATAATGCTTATGCTTCAAAATGAATATGTAGACCTGACTATGGGAAGAACTGCAAATGCTATTTTTTATTCAGCTAATTATGACTCAGGAATACTACTACAGGTGTTAAAAATCAGTATATGTTCCTTCTCCAAGTTTTTAAAATCAGCCCACTTGTGAAGTGAACTCAGTCCACATTTGTTTTGCTCTATTATTTCTATATCAGAATAAAGACGTTCAAATTTAGAGTTCAACAATTCTTTTTTTAAACCAGCAACTGCATTTTCAAAGCTAGCAATGTCAGTATTAAAGGGAGAAAACTTTATTGCTCCTGCACAAGCATTAAGACCTTTTTCTTAACAAAGGCTAAAGTTACTTCGCTGTTTCTGAATTTCTGAAGCCCTTAGAGAAAGCCTTATTCGTAATTGTTTTGGAGTACATGTAATGTCCTCGTCCGTTTCGCTTATTTCCTACTCAAAACTCAGAGTTATTATTAAGTCTTTTTCCAAATGGTTTCTTGTTCCTTCATTTCCAACATAAATTTCCTCTTCTTTGACCGATGGTATACTTTTTTGCACACTTCACGAGAAACAGTTCCACTTTCTTCAACGGAAAACACAGGATGATTCAGCTGCCGCTACCTATAGATTTTATGCAATCTGCAACATATTCATAAATCATGTGCGATATTTTATATTCTCTCGCTCTCTACGTACACTCTTAATCCTACAGAAAAAAATGAATAGAATCTTTTGTTAGGAAATTTAATGTAGTTAAATTTTGTACTGATAATAAAAACGAGTTTTAAGGTCATTTCTGAAAGTTTTTCTCGGGTAATTCGAAAACTACAGCCTCTAGCGAAAATGTATCACACTACAGAATTTAACCACTTCATATTTTCTACATAAAGTACAGCTCATTTCCGTGGTAGGACTAACAGTTTGCACATATAGAGCGAAAGAATATGAAATTCTTGTGCGTGGTTTTTGAGGTGTTGTGGGTTGCAGGGACAGCTGAATCACCCACTTTGTTCCAGAAACTGTTTCGTTCTACATGAAATTCAGCACGTTAAAAATTTATCTCTACAACTGACTTCGAAGCATTATCCACTATCCACTTTCAAAGAAATGGTCACAGGCAGTAAAAACGATGAAAAGTGGAAGCGAATGACATGGTCACAAAAAAAAATGGCTCTGAGCACTATGGGACTCAACTGCTGAGGTCATTAGTCCCCTAGAATTTAGAACTAGTTAAACGTAACTAACCTAAGGACATTACAAACATCCATGCCCTAGGCAGGATTCGAACCTGCGACCGTAGCGGTCTTGCGGTTCCAGACTGCAGCGCCTTTAACCGCACGGCCACTTCGACGTGGTCACAGTACAGAGAGAATGGTAATTTCACCTTCACCACCGTCTAACGCCGCTTCTTCAAAATAGACTGCCCAGGCCGAAAACAGACTTCAGCGCATGGGCCGCGAAGTTACACTCGTACTGAAGAGCCACACACAAGGGGACAAAGAGCCGCGTATGCCTCGCGAATTGCGATTTACCGGCCACTGATCTAGCCGGATGATGTATTCTCACCTTAATCGGTGGTGGCGAAGTTTCCGCTGCTCGTTTTGCTCCTTCGTTTCGGGGCGATATTAATACACGAGCACTGGTCTATAGTGATCAGGCGGCAAAACAAGTCCTCTTGATTGTCCAGACACAGCTGCAACATTTTCGCTGCTGCCTGGGTTCGGCGGTTTTTATAAATGAGCGAAAGAAATCGAGGAATTCAGCGGGCGGCAACCATGGTCATGTTCAAAACGTCGTTTGTTAGGGAAAAGTGATCCGCGGCTGATAATCACATTTTTTACTATCGCTTTACCGAGCGAGGTGGCGCAGTGGTTAGACACTGGACTCGTATTCGGGAGGACGACGGTTCAATCCCGCGTCCGGCCATCCTGATTTAGGTTTTCCGTGATTTCCCTAAACCGCTCCAGGCAAATGCCGGGATGGTTCTTTTCAAAGGGCACGGCCGACTTCCTTCCCCGTCCTTCCCTAATCCAATGAGACCGATGACCTCGCTGTCTGGTCTCCTTCCCCAAAACAACCCAACCCAACCATCGCTTCGATTTTGGCACACCGCTCTTGGAGCACGATAGACTCCACTACTCGTGTGATTCTCGGTTCTTGACAAAGAGATGGTCTGCCACTTTATACTTGGAGTTGTTTCACCAGACCAGAAAAGGTTGCACCAGCTGACCACTGTCGTATTATTGTCCATTGTTGTCGTACAGTTCCTCTCAGCATGGATGTCGGAAGACTTGTTCCACTTCTACTGCAGAAAACGAACTAACTTCCGCACATCACTCAACTTCGTCAATGGTCTGCTCCATTGCCTTAGGCTCCTCTAGTGGTGTGCTACGGTACTGAGTCTCAAGATTTCACTGTGTACTAGGAGGCATAAAGGGATAATAAACGAAACTTTAGCTGAACGACTTTATTTTTTCGAGATGGTAACTAATATGACTTGAAGCTTTGGCTATTGACCGTTTAGTGGACATCGCTCCTAACTGTTTTGACTAATTTATTAACAAACATACTACATACCTCTGTAGAATTTCCCATTTACAATGGCGGCCACTACATGCATCAAAGTTTTCCTGAGGTCAGTCTATGCTCAAGTAGAAACACATTATTTTGTGCTTTGATTTTTGGGAGAAGCAAGAAATTGCAGATTTATATTGCAGGTGATCATGTAGAACAGACAAAATAAACTAAAAATTATTTTGTTGTACTTGTAGTACTTGATATTGTCAACAGATATGCGTTGAGACCCTGCAGGGTCACGCAAAGCATCCTGCCTCATTTGAGCATTCTTTCTGATCTTCCATGATTCTCTCACTTTTTCCCCATGGGGTCTCTTTCTATCTTGAGTCCACTTTGCCACTGGTTCCTTTGGGGCATCATTCTCTAATCTAACCTTCCAGATGTGTATTTTGTCTCTGTATTTGTTTGTCTTCAATTTCCGTTGGATCGATTTGTGCTTTTTCTAGGTCAACTTTGGCTTGTGTGATTCATGATATTGTTGACCTGACCCCTCGTATGGCTGTCAGAATTCTGTTGGCGAATCTTGTTGGTGGTTGCCTACTAAAGTGTCCGTATAATTTTAATTTTTGTTTTCTGACATCTGCCGCTAGGTTTGACATCTTCTTTGTGGTTTTTCTAAAGTGTAACCTGTATCGCACTTCTTTTAGCTTTGAGCTGGGAATTTTTCTTATGATTTTGCATTCTTCCTTCAGTATGCTTCCCATGTCGCTTCTCGTATGGAATGTTAGTGTCTGACTTGCATACACTATTTAAGGCTTGATTACTGTGTCGTAGTGTCTGATCTTTATTTGAATGGACATGCATTCCATATTATACACGACTTGGATTTTGTCGTAAGTTCTCTTACTTTTTTGCAATCGAGTCTTTTGCGGCATCTTTTCTGCTCCTGTAGATTCGGGGATTTATCTAGGTATTTTAAACATATAACTCTGTTTATCTTACCGTATTTTGTGTCTAATTTTTTTGTGTTTAATTTTGAGCACAAGAATTCAGACTTCTGGAAAGAGATTTACGTGCTATCTTTTTCTGCACATTCTTTTAGTATTTCTATTTCTTTGATTGCTGTTGATTCATTATTCGAGAGTATGGCCAGGTCGTCCGTTAAAGCTAGGTTTGAGATTTCTGTCTTATCCCTGAATCGTCGCAGTCGAATTGGTTTCTAGTGTCCGTGGGTTTTCAGTTATTTTTCACATTCACTCATTACTTTGCCCACGACTAGGTTGAACAGTAGTGAGGATAATCCGACGTCTTCGTATACTCCAGTTTTGATCATGAAGGGGTCAGAGATTTCACCAATGAATTTAACTTTTGATGTTGTCCCAGCCAATGTCAATCTGATTAGTCGTAGTGGTTTTGAGTCGACTCCCAGTTATTTTTCACATTCACTCATTACTTTGCCCACGACTAGGTTGAACAGTAGTGAGGATAATCCGACGTCTTCGTATACTCCAGTTTTGATCATGAAGGGGTCAGCCAATGTCAATCTGATTAGTCGTAGTGGTTTTGAGTCGACTCCCTGTTCTTCTAAGGTGTTGAAGAAGGACTGTCAGCCAACAGACCCCCTATCCTTTCGTGCCATCTATGAAAGTGTAAATGATTGGAGTATTCGTAATAGCCTTGTAATTCAGAGTTGTTTTCAGATGGAAGATTTGTTCTGTGCATGATAGACTGGGGTGGTAGCCTGCCTGGTATTCAAAAGTTTTGTGTTCCAACTTTTCTCGTGCTCTTCAGGGTAAACACGCTGAGAAAATTGTGCAGGTGATTTGTTGCACGGAGATTCCTATGTAGCTCTTCACATTCGTCGTATCTCCTTTCTCGTGCAGCGGATCGATAAGTCCACATTTCCAGTTCACAGGGAGTTTTTCTGTTTGCCAGGTGGTTGTAATTATTTGTGTAAGTTCCTGTAAAGATTTTGGTCTGATGTGCTTCAGTAGTTCTGCAGTGATTTCATCTTCACCGGGGGTCCTATTTTTTTTTTTTAAATTTAAGAATATATTTCTGCGGCTCTGTTCACTTGTTAGTGGGGGTGAAATTTTTTGGAAATTTGTGGTAAGTCCTATGGGACCAAACTGCTGAGTTCATCGGTGCCTAAGCTTACACACTACTTAATCTAATTTAAACTAAGGACAACACACACACCCATGCTCGAGGGAAGACTCGAACCTCCGACGTGGGGGAGCCGCGCGTACCGTGACAAGGCGCCCAAGACCGCGCGCCTACCCGGCGCGGCGATGGGAGTGATATGTATAAAACTCAATAGCAGAGAAATGATTGTTTAGCTTCTTTCTCAAAAGTTTCATTAAACTGCACGTAAACTGTATAGCAATTTCCAGATAAAAAGTCGTAAAATAAAAAGGAAAATAATCTAAACTACCTGATATAGAGAAACAAAATACCGACATCGCAGAATGCCAAATTACAACCGAAAATTAATAGACACTCTAGTGAGAAAATCTTCGTTTCTTACGAAAAAGGTTTCATTCAAAATAAGATATCGTGAATTATATCAACATTATAAGAACCTTTGTACACTTGAAAGATGAGAAAATCAAAATTTTAAAGTTACACTCCCTGAATAAGAAATAACTGCCCCCTGAAAGTTATAACTTATTCTTTCAGTGAAACGTACTAACTCCTTGTTTCGAAGAACACAAGTGAAGCCACAGCAAAATGAAAGCACTTAAGTTTGTAAAACTATGCCAACTGGCTCCTCTGTTGACGTACTAATAATATGATGGTAAAAGTAATTTAATTTATTGTTATACTGTGGTTTTGTTTTTTCAAATGGTTCAAATGGCTCTGAGCACTATGGGACTTAATATCTATGGTCATCAGTCCCCTAGAACTTAGAACTACTTAAACCTAAGTAACCACGAGGCAGAAAAAATCTCTGGCCCCGCCGGGAATCGAACCCGGGAACCCGTGCGCGGGTAGCGAGAACGCTACCGCACGACCACGAGCTGCGGACTTTGTTTTTTCACTGGCTTCTATTATGTCATATATGGGTCAGTCTGTTATAGTCATAGAACAGTTTGGATTTTTTAAGTGACATCCTCTGTAGAACCCAATGTACCTCGATGGTAACATTTATTAGACTCTCATATCCTGTCGCTTTCAGCACTGATTCCTGACTAAAACTGGATATTCTCCAACTCATAAACAGTGCTCGTGAAACATAATTGATTCTGTTGGAGTGTTGATCTTTGATACGTGTATTAGACGTGCAAGGTAAGATAAATTCCAGATTAAATTACATGAAACGATGATTAAAGACCTGCTAATCTACTTGCCTTATCAGTATACGACAGCGCGCTCAGTTCATAATAGAATGAAACGAAACCAAATGTGAATTCACCTAGTGTCAGCAAATACGATACAATTTACTTCTATATCGTACTACTACTACTACTACTACTACTATTACCACCACCACCACCACAACAACTACTACATCATCATCTCATGTAGCGTCCTCTAGGGAAGCCGAAAATTACTGCCACTTACAGCTTCTTGAATCTGCTTTATATACACTACTGGCCACTAAAATTGCTACAACCACGAAGATGACGAGTTACAGGCGCGAAATTTATCCGACAGGAAGAAGATGCTGTGATGTGCAAATGATTACCTTTTCAGAGCACTCACACGAGGTTGGCGCCGGTGGCGACACCTACAACGTGCTTAAATGAGGAAAGTTTCCAACCGATTTCTCATACACAAACAGCAGTTGACCGGCGCTGCCTGGTGAAACGTTGTTGTGATGCCTCATGTAAGGAGGAGAAATGCGCACCATCACGTTTCCGACTTTGATAAAGGTCGGATTGTAGCCTATCACGATCGCTGTTTATCGTATCGCGACATTGCTGCTCGCGTTGCTCGAGATCCAATGAGTGTTACCAGAATATGGAATCGGTGGGTTCAGGAAGGTAATACGGAACGCCGTGCTGGATCCCAACGGCCTCGTATCACTAGCAGTGGAAATGACAGGCATCTTATCCGCATAGCTGTAACGGATCGTGCAGCCACGTCTCGATCCCTGAGTCAACAGATGGGGACGTTTGCAAGACAATAACCATCTGCACGAACAGTTCGACGACGTTTGCAGCGCCATGGAATATCAGCTCGGAGACGTTGGCTGTGGTTACCCTTGACGCTGCATCACAGACAGGAGCCCCGGCGATGGTGCACTCATCGACGAACCTGGGTCCACGAATAGCAAAACGTAATTTTTTCGGATGAATCCAGGTTCCATTTACAGCATTATGATGGTCGCATCCGTGTTTGGCGACATCGCGATGAACGCACATTGGAAGCGTGTATTCGTCATCGCCATACTGGCGTATTACCCGGTGTGATGGTATTGGTTGCCATTCGTTACACGTCTTGGTCACCTCTTGTTCTCATTGACGTCACTTTGAACAGTGGACGTTACATTTCAAATGTGTTACGACCCGTGGCTCTACCCTTCATTCGATCCCTGCGAAACCCTACATTTCAGCAGGATAATGCACGACCGCATGTTGCAGGTCCTGTACGGGTCTTTCTGGATACAGAAAATGTTCGATTGCTGCCAGGCCAGCACATTTTCCAGAGCTCTCACCAATTGAAAACGTCTGGTCAATGGTGGCCGAGCAACTGGCTCGTCACAATACGCCAGTCACTACTCTTGATGAACTGTGGTATCGTGTTGAAGCTGCATGGGCAGCTGTACCTGTACACGCCATCCAAGCTCTGTTTGACTCAATGCCCAGGCTTATGAAGGTCGTTATTACTGCTAGAGGTGGTTGTTCTGGGTACTGATTTCTCAGGATCCATGCACCCAAATTGCGTGAAAATGTAATCACATGTCAGTTCTAGTATAATATATTTGTCCAATGAATACCCGTTTAACATCTGCATTTCTTCTTGGTGTAGGAGTGGTAATGGCCAGTGGTGTAATTGATGAATTTCTTTCGCAGTTGGCACCTTGATATGCTAAATCTGGAATTTCGCATCAGCTAAGTGTTCAGAATGCTCGATGTTCGCTGTCTAACAAATATTCGTTGCTTCAAAACGTCTTAGGCTCCTTGTCGACTAGCTTATTTTCATTCGAAAGCTGCAAGAGATCTAAAGTGCGTGACAGAGGGTACAGTTGGTTGTATTTTTGGGATATTTTAATATACTATTCAAGGATCAGGCGTTTGAAGAACGCCTCAATACATTCCTCTGCGATGCCGTTTTTGGTGTTGTAACTTCACTATCCCTAGTGGAGCGGAATCTTGCGACACCCCCATATCCGGCGGGAACGTAATTCAGCTGAGGTAACTTCCCCGTAAGAAAGATCATGAGACATTCATGGGCTATAAATTGCTTAGAGCGTTTACGTCAGTCGCATTATTTTATCATAAAGTAGGAATATCTCTGAGTTCGATTCAGATGCGTTTAACAGAATTTTTGTCGCAGACGTGCTTCCTAGAAGTCACGTGATTGGTGTGACAGAAGGTTTGCCCAGAAACGCTTTGCAGATTTTAAATGTCATATCGTTTAACCGTACTGTGGATTCTGTACACACATTTCTTAGGCAATTTAACATTTTTTATGGGATACAAAGGGATAGCCACCCCTATTTTACGTTTTATACTGCATATGATCACATCCTCGAGCCTCTTCCTGGTACGCCAAAGTGAAGGATATGTCTAAGGCTTCCATTCAGTCCCTCTTTGGCCAGTCTGGTATGACAGTTGATGATAGCAAAACGAAAGCCGAAGTTTTAAATTTCACTTTCAAGAAATCGTTCACACAGGTGAATCTTACAACTATACCGTCATTTGGCCATGGGACAGATCCCCGTACGGACGACATAGTAATAGGCATCCCTGGCGTAGAGAAAACAACTGAAGGATTTAAAAGTAAATAAATCACCAGGTCCGATTGGAATCCCAATTCGGTTTTACAAAGAGTACTCTACGGCAATGGCCTTTACCCAGATTGCATTTATCGTGAACTCTCGACCAGCACAAAGTCCCAAGCGACTCCGGTCTATAAGCGGGGCAAAAGAACGGACCCACAAAATTACAAACCAATATCCCTAACTTCGGTTTTCTGCAGAATCCTTGAACATATTCTCAGTTCGAATATAATAAACTTTAAGACTGAAAAGCTTAAGTCCTCGACTCAGCGTGGTTTTAGAAAGCATTGCTCGAGGGAAGCTAAGCTTGCCCTTTTTCCACATGATATGGTGCTAACTATGAATGAAGGGCAACGGGCAGATTCCATATTTCTAGATCTCCATGAAGCAATTGACGCGGCGCCTCACTGCACGCTATTAACGAAGGTACGACCATGCTGAATAAGTTCACAGATATGTGACTCGAAGGCTTCTTAATTGATTTGGCGGACGGGATGTTGAGCAATCTGCGGTTTTTTTCTCATGATGCTGTGGTGTGCGGTAAGGTGTCGAAGTTGAGTGACTGTAGGAGGATGCAAGATGACTTAGACAGAATTTCTAGTTGGTGTAATGGATGGCGGCTAGCTCTAAATGTGTAAAAATGAAAGTTAATGCGAATGAGTAGGAAGAACAAACCTGTAATGTTCGGATACAGTATTAGAATTGTCCTACTGACACAATCAATTCGTTTAAATATCTGGGCGCAATGTTAAAAGCGATATGAAATGGAACGAGCATGTGAGAACTAACAGGGAAGGCGAATGGTCGACTTCTGTTTATTGGGAGAATTTTAGGAAAGGGTGATCCATCTGTAAAGGAGACCGCATATAGAACGCTGGTGCGATCTAGCTGTGAATACTTCTCGAGTGTTTGGAATCCGTTCCAGGTCGCATTGAAGGAAGATATCGAAGCAATTCAGAGGCGGACTGTCAGATTTGTTACTGGTAGATTCGAGCAACACGTAAATGTTCCGGAGATGCTTTGGGAACTCAGATGGGAATTCATGGAGGGATGGCAACGTTACTTTCGAGGAATGTTACTGAGAAAATATAGAAAATCGGTATTTGAAGCTGACTGCAGCATGATTCTACTGCCGCCAACATTAGTTGCGCGTAAGGACCACGATGACAAGATACGAGAAATTAGGGCTCATACGGAGACATAGACAAACATTCTTCCCTCGCTCTGTTTGCGAATGGAACTGGAAACTACACTACTGGCCATTAAAATTGCTACACCAAGAAGAAACGCAGATGATAAACGGGTATTCATTGGACAAATATATTATACTAGAACTGACATGTGATTACATTTTCACGCAATTTGGGTGCATAGATCCTGAGAAATCAGTACCCATAACAACCACCTCTGGCCGTAATAACAGCCTTGATACGCCTGGGCATTGAATCAAAGAGAGCTTGGATGGCGTGTACAGGTACAGCTGCCCATGCAGCTTCAACACGATACCACAGTTCATCAAGAGTAGTGACTGGCGTATTGTGACGAGCCACCAGACGTTTTCAATTGGTGAGAGATCTGGAGAATGTGCTGGCCAGGGCAGCAGTCGAACATTTTCTGTATCCAGAAAGGCCCGTACAGGACCTGCAACATGCAGTCGTGCATTATCCTGCTGAAATGTAGGGTTTCGCAGGGATCGAAGGAAGGGTAGAGCCACGGGTCGTAACACATTTGAAATGTAACGTCCACTGTTCAAAGTGCCGTCCATGCGAACAAGAGGTGACCGAGACGTGTAACCAATGGCACCCCTTACCATCATGCCAGGTGATACGCCAGTATGGCGATGACGAATACACGCTTCCAATGTGCGTTCACCGCGATGTCGCCAAACACGGATGCGACCATCGTGATGCTGTAAACAGAACCTGGATTTATCCGAAAATGCCGGCCGGAGTGGCCGAGCGGTTCTAGGCGCTACAGTCTGGAACCGCGTGACCGCTACGGTCGCAGGTTCTAATCCTGCCTCGGGCATGGATGTGCGTGATGTCCTTAGGTTAGTTAGGTTTAAGTAGCTCTAAGTTCTAGGGGACTCATGACCTCATAAGTTAAGTCCCATAGTGCTCAGAGCCGAGCCATCCGAAAAAATGACGTTTTGCCATTCGTGCACCCAGGTTCGTCGTTGAGTACACCATCGCAGGCGTTCCTGTCTGTGATGCAGCGTCAAGTGTGACCGCAGCCATGGTCTCCGAGCTGATAGTCCATGCTGCTGCAAACGTAGTCGAACTGTTCGTGCAGATGGTTGTTGTCTTGCAAACGTCCCCATCTGTTGACTCAGGGATCGAGACGTGGCTGCACGATCCGTTACAGCCGTGCGGATAAGATGCCTGTCATCTCGACTGCTAGTGATACGAGGCCGTTGGGATCCAGCACGGCGTTCTGTATTACCCTCCTGAAGCCACCGATTCCATATTCTGCTAACAGTCATTGGATCTCGACCAACGCGAGCAGCAGTGTCGCGATACGATAAACTGCAATCGCGATAGGCTACGATCCGACTTTTAGCAAAGTCGGAAACGTGATGGTAAGTATTTCTCCTCCTTACACGAGGCACCACAACAACGTTTCACCAGGCAACGCCGGTAAACTGCTGTTTGTGTATGAGAAATCGGTTGGAAACTTTCCTCATGTCAGCACGTTGTAGGTGTCGCCACCGGCGCCAACCTTGTGTGAAGTCTCTGAAAATGTAATCATTTGCGTAGCACAGCATCTTCTTCCTGTCGGTTAAATTTCGCGTCTGTAGCACGTCATCTTCGTGGTGTAGCAATTTTAATGGCCAGTAGTGTAATTACTGATAATGATACAGGTTACCCACCGCCACGCATCGTATGGTGATTTGCAGATTATCAATGTAGATGTAAAATAAAAATCAGCCAGGTGGGAGTAAAACATGTGTACTGAGGTTTCCGTAAAAACTTACGTATATAGACAGTTCATCCATTCCATAAATCTTGAACCACGACCTTTTTTTTATCGACATGGGCACTGGCAAGATAACGGTCCCAGGAATTCCAAGATTTTCGAGAATGTTTTAATATCGGGTTTTGACAATAAATGACAAAAACGTTTTTTTTGTGTGACATAACCGCAATTGCATAATTTTCAGACTTTTTCCTTCTGATATAGTGTGAAACTTCTGTTCTTCTCAAATTTCATGATTCTAGGCCGGCGGAGTACCTTATAGGTTTGGGTGAGTGAGTTTGAGAGTATCAAAATCTGACATAAGTGACCGTACCTTTTGACTGCATTGACTTAGAATATTCAATTTGTTACACCACCAAGGGACGGTAAGCTTTAAAAGGTGACATAAAATTGAACTTGGTACGTCTATCCGTTCCTGATAAAAAGATTTTTAACTGTCGAACAGACAGACAGACAACAAAGTGATCCTATAAGGGTTCAGTTTTTACCAGTTAAAGTACGGAACCCTAGAAATATCAAACTTAACTACGACACGCAGAAAATTGGCGATATATCACAATTAGAAATATCTTTTGGGACGGAATTTCATTTATAGCGCAACATGTTAATACTTCGTTAATTTTATGGCAACTAAATTAATAATCGTATATACTCATTGTTGAGAACAAAGGTATCAGAAATGCAGTTTTCTATAATAACTATTTCAAAAGGACGACAATTTTTTGGAGCTCTGTGTCAGCCAGAGGTAATGATTCACATCCGTATATAAATCTTACCTAAAGGTGAAAATTGTTCTACAGGCTTAAACATTAATTAGATTGTCTGGCAGCAAGCTGCAACATCACCGAATTTGTCTAGCGCTTATCTCATAAATATACAGCCAGTCACATAAATTAGCCCTACGAAATTAACTATTATTACACTGTGTGTCAACACTTTCGACACATATAGGGACTCCAGCAAAATAACGGGAATTAGATCTTTCTGGCACTTTCCAATGAGAAGTAAATCTTCCTCCTTTGACATATTTAGATTCGTATCCGTAGCAGCAACAATTATTCATTACTGCTGTTACTTTTACAAGCGCAAAACCAGGTCACGTAAGTGTGATATAAAAGTATCAGTCTTAACTCAAAATGTTAGCAAATAGGGTTGTGTATTTCACGTGACTATTTCGCTCCGATCACAATTCAGCTTGCACAGACGCGGTACTGTTGTCAAAGTTGTTACCGTGTGAAAGCTAAAGACACACTAGCGCCTCTAGGGACAAGTCATACATGCGTTAAGATAGTTTGTTTTTAGTTCTTTCTCTACTTAATGTTCGAGAACTTTGTCATATTTTTGCGCCCGAAACGTTTGTCAACTATTAACAGACTTGAATGGTCGTAAAATAAATGTAAACCGAGCCAAAACTCATGAGTGAAATGACATAAGCTACAATGTCTTCGTGAAGAAATATTCATGTACTATTTGTATGAAACTGCGGCATATTCTGCTGACAGCAAGAGAATATGAAGACAGTAGACTGAGATAACAAGAGTCACAGGATACCTGATAAAATCGTGTCGGACCTCCTTTTGCCAGACATACTGCAGCAACTCGACGCGTCATGGAACACCCCTGCAGAAATGCTGAGCTATGTTGCTTCTATAGTCGTCCATAACTGTGGAAGTGTTGCCTGTGAAGGACTTTGTGTATGAACTGACCTCTTGATTATGTCTCATAAATGTTCGATGGGATTCATGTCGGGCGATCTGGGTGGCCAAATCATTCGCTCCAATTGTCCAGAATGTGCTTCAAACCAGTCACGAACAATTGTGACTTGGTGACATGTTTGGGAACATGAAGTCCATGAATGGCTGAAAATGGTCTCAAAATACCAGAACATAAACATTTCCATCCAGTGATCGGTTCAGTTGTACCAGAGGGCCCAGTCTATTCCACGTACACCGAGCCATACTACGAGTATGTATTATGGAGCCACCAGAAGCTTGCTCAAAGCCTATTTTGACAAGTTGAGTCCATGGCCTCGTTTGGTCTACGCTACTTTCGAACCCTACTCTCAGCTCTTACTTACTGAAATCGGAACTCATCAGACCGGGCCACAGTTTTCCAATCGTGAAGGGTCCAATCGATATGGTCACGAGCCCAGGAGATGCGCTGCAGACAATGTCGTGCTGTTAGCAACAGCACTCGCGACGGTCATCTGCTGCCGTAGCCTATTAACGCCAGATTTCGGCGCACCGTCCTGATATGTTCGCCGTACGCCCAAACTTGATTTCCGCAGTTATTTTGCGCAGTGTTGCTTGTCTGTTACCATTGACAACTCTACGCAAACGCCGCTGCAAGTGATCGTTAAGTGAAGGACATTGGCCACTGCGTTGTCTGTGGTGAGAGATAGTGCCCGAAATTTGATATTCTCGGCACACTCTTGACACTGGGATCTCGGAATATTGAATTCCCTAAGGATTTACGAAATGGAATGTCCCATGAGTGTAGCTCCAACTACCATTCTGCGTTCAGTAAATCCCATCGTACGGCCACAATCTCGTGGGAAACCATTTCAGATGAATCACCTGATTACAAATGACAGCTCCGCTAATGAACTGCGCTTTAATATCTTGTGTATGCCATACTGTCGCATTCTGTATATATGCATATCGCTACCAATGACTTTTTGTCATCTCAGTGTGGTTCATGCATGAACCATAGATATTGCTGAGGTGGGGTAACTTGAGTGCTTATTCTAGGCAGACAGCCATACTGTAGATACAACCACCTGTGTTAGTACTGTCAACAGCAGAAAGCAAGGAGAAAGTAAAGTCGTTATTGCTCCAGAGGACGTGCAGCCCTATTGTTCGGTTAAATGATAATATCGCCCTCTTGGGTAAACTATTCCAGAAGTTAGTCCCAGTTCGAATTTCCGTGTGGGGGCCTCTCAGGAATGTTCTGTCATCAGGAAAACAAAATCTGCCTTTCTATGGGTCGGAGTGTGGAATGTTAAATCCATATATCTGCTAGGTGGTTAGGGAATTAAAAAAAGGGAATGGAAAGGTTGAAGTTAGGTACAGTGAGAATTGGTGAAGTGCCATGGCAGCAAGAACTGGATTTCTGGTCAAGTGAGTACAAGGTTATCTAGAAAGAATCAAGTAGGGTTAATACAGGAGTAAATCTAATAATAACGGACTCCAAAATAGGAATACCGTAAGCTTCTATGATCAGCATAGTGAACGCATTATCGCAGCCAATACCCACCACAGTAGTACAAGTTGGCATGTCAGCTATCTCCACAGATGCTGAGAATGAAAGAAATTATTCAGATAGTTAAAGAAGACGATCATTTGTGATTCGGGAAGTACGAAG
Source organism: Schistocerca serialis cubense (assembly GCF_023864345.2). Classification (NCBI taxonomy): domain Eukaryota; kingdom Metazoa; phylum Arthropoda; class Insecta; order Orthoptera; family Acrididae; genus Schistocerca; species Schistocerca serialis. Next base: position 404,113,852 of record NC_064643.1, read on the forward strand.
TAGTTGAGAGTCGGAGGATATGAAAGGGAAGCACTGGTTGAGAAGGGATGAGACAAGAGTGTGGCCTACGTGTGATGTTATTCAATCTGTGCGGTTAGCAAACAGTAAAGAAAACCAAGAAGGAATTTGGAGAGTGAAAGAGTGAACCACCAAAGTTTAGGAATAAGAAATAAAACTACTGTGAGTAGTGGACAAAGCTGATTCCGGCGCAATTTTGAAATCAAAATAATTAACTAATTAATTAAATTGATCAATTAATTCCCTTCTCCCACCCGCTTGGAGAAATCCCCCCTACCCCTTATCCAGCCACTATTGATGGGAAATTCAAATTTTGGCGGGAAATTCAAACTGAGTGCATGAGTGTGCTCCTAATACGCCACCAGAAGGCGCTCTAGGAAAACCCAGTCACTCATTGGCCACAGTAGTGTGCACAGTGTGTTCAATTGATGAGATGTTGGTGTCAGACAGGGAGGACTTTAATAACTGTATTACCTTTGAGTATGCTGCTGACAACTCTGTACATAGCCTCCTACATTAGGACTGGAAAGAAATGACAGTGGAGGAACGTAAAAATAATAATTTTCGGCAAATAATGGTCGTGCATCAGGCAGGCTTGAAGATGCATTTGGCAACTGATACAGAAGGTTCCTTGCGCTGGATCTGTCTACCTTTTTCAAACGGCTAGTCAATCTGCCTCTTCCACAGCGCAGCAGGCGATTAATTCCTCTTCCACAGCCCCAGTCCGACTGAACTATTTTACATACCATCGCCAGAAGGCAAGAAACACGATCAGGCAGCACTGCTTCCGGCCACGTGATCATGACATTGGGGATACAAAGTGAGCATTGTAGCTCACTGGTCTCAGTTGCAGCTGCAGTCAGTCAGTGGAAAGACCATGAAGTGTCAGTAGCAGCAGCGGCAGCTGCAGCTGCTGAGACCATCTAGCATCTCCCAGCAGAACAGGAAGAAGCGGATGAGTAAGAAACCCTTGCTTAATAATAATATTATTACATTTCAGTCACATCTGTGTCTGAAGTTATTATTATTATTATTATCGTATGTAGTGGTTCCTATTCTCCACTATCCAGCAGCAGCACAACAGCCGAGCTTGTCGGGACGTGCAACGACAGTGGTGACTTCCAGCATGTCGGGATCTGCAGCACTGACCTCCAGCATGTGGGGTCCTGTAGTGGAAGTGGTCAGCATGTTGGAACAGGACAAGGATCCGCTCATGGACCTGTGTGATGAAGACATACAGCAGCAGCAGCAGAAGCAGAGCACCGCTATACCTATCGACAACTCGCACAAGTGCACTGAGGGTGTCAAACAACATGGCACAATTCAGTGCTGGACTCAGACGTATACACCATCCAGTGAACCAGAGCATTCTGCACGGACAGAGTGTAGATATCGTGGATAAGAAGATACCAATTGCTCCCAGTACATTATTATTCGCTTCCACATATAATTTAACTGCTAGTGTTTCAGAGTCTGATTATAGACACCCCCCATGAACCATGGAGCTTGCCGTTGGTGGGGAGGCTTGCGTGCCTCAACGATACAGGTAGCCGTATCGTAGGTGCAACCACAACAGAGGGGTATCTGTTGAGAGGCCAGACAAACGTGTGGTTCCTGAAGAGAGGCAGCAGCCTTTTCAGTAGTTGCAGGGGCAACAGTCTGGATGATTGACTGATATGGCCTTGTAACACTAACCAAAACGGCCTTGCTGTTGTGGTACGGCGAACGGCTGAAAGCAAGGGGAAACTACAGCCGTAATTTTTCCCGAGGGCATGCAGCTTTACTGTATGGCTAAATGATGATGGCGTCCTCTTGGGTAAAATATTCCGGAGGTAAAATTGTCCCCCATTCGGATCTCCGGGCGGGAACTACTCAAGAAGACGTCGTTATCAGGAGAAAGAAAACTCGCGTTTTACGGATCGGAGCGTGGAATGTCAGATCCCTTAATCGGGCAGGTAGGTTAGAAAATTTAAAAAGGGAAATGGATAGGTTAAAGTTAGATATAATGGGAATTAGTGAAGTTCGGTGGCAGGAGGAACAAGACTTCTGGTCAGGTGAATACAGGGTTATAAATACAAAGTCAAATAGGGGTAATGCAGGAGTAGGTTTAATAATGAATAAAAAAATAGGAGTGCGGGTAAGCTACTACAAACAGCATAGTGAACGTATTATAGTGGCCAAGATAGAGACGAAGACCATGCATACTACAGTAGTACAAGTTTATACGCCAACTAGCTCTGCAGATGACGAAGAAATTGAAGAAATGTATGATGACGTAAAAGAAATTATCCAGGTAGTCAAGGGAGACGAAAATTTAATAGTCATGGGTGACTGGAATTCGACAGTAGGAAGAGGGAGAGAAGGAAACGTAGTAGGTGAATATGAATTGGGGCTAAGAAATGAAAGAGGTAACCGTCTGGTAGAATTTTGCACAGAGCATAACTTAATCATAGCTAACACTTGGTTCAAGAATCATAAAAGAAGGTTGTATACATGGAAGAATCCTGGAGGCACTAAAAGGTATCAGATAGATTATATAATGGTAAGACAGAGATTTAGGAACCAGGTTTTAAACTGTAGGACATTTCCAGGGGCAGATGTGGACTCTGACCACAATCTATTGGTTATGAACTGTAGATTAAAACTGAAGAAATTGCAAAGAGGTGGGAATTTAAGGAGATGGGACCTGGATAAACTGACTACACCAGAGGCTGTACAGAGTTTCAGGGACAGGTTAAGGGAACAATTGACAGGAATGGGGGAAAGAAATACAGTAGAAGACGAATGGGTAGCTCTGAGTGATGAAATAGTGAAGGCAGCAGAGGATCAAGTAGGTAAAAAGACGAGAGCTAGCAGAAATCCTTGGGTAACAGAAGAAATATTGAATTTAATTGATGAAAGGAGAAAATATAAAAATGCAGTAAATGAAGCAGGCAAAAAGGAATACAAACGTCTCAAAAATGAGATCGACAGGAAGTGCAAAATGGCTAAGCAGGGATGGCTAGAGGACAAATGTAAGGACGTAGAGGCTTATCTCACTAGGGGCAAGATAGATAATGCCTACAGAAAAATTAAAGAGACCTTTGGAGAAAAGAGAACGACTTGTATGATTATCAAGAGCTCAGATGGAAACCCAGTGCTAAACAAAGAAGGGAAAGCAGAAAGGTGGAAGGAGTATACAGAGGGTCTATACAAGGGCGACGTACTTAAGGACAATCTTCTGGAAATAGAAGAGAATGTAGATGAAGATGAATTGGGAGATACGATACTGCGTGAAGAGTTTGACAGAGCACTGAAAGACCTGAGTCGAAACAAGGCCCCGGGAGTAGACAACATTCCATTAGAACTACTGACGGCCTTGGGAGAGCCAGTCCTGACAAAACTCTACTATCTGGTGAGCAAGATGTACGAGAAAGGCGAAATACCCTCAGACTTCAAGATGAATATAATAATTCCAATCCCAAAGAAAGCAGGTGTTGACAGATGTGAAAATTATCGAACTATCAGTTTAATAAGCCACAGCTGCAAAATACTAACGCGAATTATGTACAGACGAATGGAAAAACTGGTAGAAGCCGACCTCTGGGAAGATCAGTTTGGATTCCATAGAAATGTTGGATCACGTGAGGCAATACTGAACTTACGACTTATCTTAGAAGAAAGATTAAGGAAAGGCAAACCTACGTTTCTAGCATTTGTAGACTTAGAGAAAGCTTTTGACAATGTTGACTGGAATACTCTCTTTCAAATTCTGAAGGTGGCAGGGGTAAAATACAGGGAACGAAAGGCTATTTACAATTTGTACAGAAACCAGATGGCAGTTATAAGAGTCGAGGGGCATGAAAGGGAAGCAGTGCTTACGAAGGGAGTGAGACAGGGTTGTAGCCTCTCTCCAATGTTATTCAATCTGTATATTGAGCAAGCAGTAGAGGAAACAAAAGAAAAGTTCGGAGTAGGTATTAAAATCCATGGAGAAGAAATAAAAACTTTGATGTTCGCCGATGACGTATTTCTGTCAGAGACAGCAAAGGACTTGGAAGAGCAGTTGAACGGAATGGACAATGTCTTGAAATGAGGATATAAGATGAACGTCAACAAAAGTAAAACGAGGATAATGGAATGTAGTCGAATTAAGTTGGGTGATGGTGCGGGAATTAGATTAGGAAATGAGGCGCTTAAAGTAGTAAAGGAGTTATGCTATTTAGGGAGCAAAATAACTGATGATGGTCGAAGTAGAGAGGATATAAAATGTAGACTGGCAATGGCAAGGAAAGCGTTTCTGAAGAAAAGAAATTTGTTAACATCGAGAATAGATTTAAGTGTCAGGAACGTCAACAAAAGTAAAACGAGGATAATGGAATGTAGTCGAATTAAGTTGGGTGATGGTGCGGGAATTAGATTAGGAAATGAGGCGCTTAAAGTAGTAAAGGAGTTATGCTATTTGGGAGCAAAATAACTGATGATTGTCGAAGTAGAGAGGATATAAAATGTAGACTGGCAATGGCAAGGAAAGCGTTTCTGAAGAAAAGAAATTTGTTAACATCGAGAATAGATTTACGTGTCAGGAAGTCGTTTCTGAAATTATTTGTATGGAGTGTAGCCATGTATGGAAGTGAAACATGGACGATAAATAGTTTGGACAAGAAGAGAATAGAAGCTTTCGAAATGTGGTGCTACAGAAGAATGTTGAAGATTAGGTGGGTAGATCACGTAACTAATGAGGAGGTATTGAATAGGATTGGGGAGAAGAGAAGTTCGTGGCACAACTTGACTATAAGAAGGGATCGGTTGGTAGGACATGTCCTGAGGCATCAAGGGATCACAAATTTAGCATTGGAGGGCAGCGTGGAGGGTAAAAATCGTAGAGGGAGACCAAGAGATGAATACACTAAACAGATTCAGAAGGATGTAGGTTGCAGTAGGTACTGGGAGATGAAGGAGCTTGCACAGGATAGATTAGCATGGAGAGCTGCATCAAACCAGTCTCAGGACTGAAGACCACAACAACAATTCTCTCCAGACATTTAATGTGCTGGTCTGATGCTATCACATCAATGTATGATGACGCTGCACTGAGGATGAAACCTGGAGCCTGAGCCATTTATTTACAGCACTCTATTGTTACAAACTTATTTAGATAGGGGAATACAATGTCTCTTGCGTCAGAGAGACTGGGCTGCTGGCTACTGTGTATTCATGCTACAAACAACGCCACTGTGAACTAACTTTGTGTGTATAGTATACAAGTGATTCATTTAGAACAGTGCTCCAATTAATGTGTCAATGCAGTGCCAAAGTCAGTCGCTATTGCTCCAATAGGTATGGAGTTCACCCAATTTATGGATGGAATACCAGAGTTTTGTGATGCTCCTATCAGTTTGAGGGATATATGAGCAGAATTTACTGTGTAAGAGAACAGTTGTCTGGGAAATACTGTACTGCTATGAAAAAAATTAAAAAGTGGATTTTGCTGATGCACTGCATCCTATGTACAATTGCTGATGTGTAAAGGATAATTATATATTATTGGAAATCTTCTGTTATTTCACTAACATCTCATCACAGAATACCAGTGTGTATTCATTGTAGCTCAGTCGATAAGGTGACTGCGCTATAGTGGCTACTCAGATTCTTGCTATAAAAGCCCATTATACACCCATACATGATGTAATCGGTATCGTAGCAGGATGGGCGAAGCGTCCTCATCACAAGGACTTTGTTTTAAGCGATTTGTCTGGTGATGACATAGAAGACAATAAGAAGAAGAAGAAAAATGGGATACTCCTTCCTGATAATATACGAATGATAATTGTGGGTACATCGATCTGCAGCAAGACGAATGTTCTCATGTCCCTGCTAAGATCTGGATGCAGTCTGCTCTGAGCATATATGTGTAGTTCGAAAAATGCAGTTTGAACCCAAATACCAAATATTACAGGAGATATGGCAAGGTACAGGTGGTGTGACATACACGACATTCAGTGAAAGCAGTGATATCCCTCCATGGTCAAAAGTAAAGCACATCACCATGTTCATATTTGATGATGCAGCTGTGGAAAACCATGACCAAATTGAAAGATATTTCTCCTTCAGTCACCATATGGGTGTTGTATTTTGAGTCAGACATACTCCAGAATCTCAAAACGTTTGACAAAGGATAATGCAAACCTCATTATAGCCTTCAAACAGGACAATCTGAATTTAAAGCACATTTACCAATTTACCAAGCACATGTAGGAGCTGCTGTCATTCAGTGAATTGGTAAAGATTTATGGAGAATGCTGGAATCTCCCACAGTGCGGGTTTCTCTTTATTGATAAAACAACAAAACTGAAAGATGGCAGGTACAGATGAAACTTCCAGGAGCTTTTATATAAATCAGTATATGCTGCACCTTGGACAAATTCACATGCACATCGGTCACTCAGTGCGATGGGATGGGTTTATACAGACAGAACATTCGCCTGTATAAGGATGCAAAAATTCAGACTCTCTAACATAAATTTGGAGGTGTGTGCAAGGAACTAGAGATGTATTATATAGCTCTTCTGAGATTGATCAGCACTTCAAATGAGGGAGTTGAAGTAACTCAAAAGAAAGTAAACGACTCAATTGTAAAGGATGATGTTGTTGAAAAGGAGATGCAGAAGAATAAAGACAAGATGTACTCTGAATAGAATTCTGATTAGTATATAATGAGATGACGACTAAGCACGAAGTCATTCAGGCATGGAAGGGCATTTGAGAGAAATTATGGATGCTACGATTAGGATATTTGGAGCAGAAACAAAGACTAAAAGAAACTTTTAAGCCATTTACTGATTCTATACGGTAACTCAATGAAATTACGTTACAACGATGCCATTGCAAATTGCATTAACCATCACAGCGATGCCACGATAGATAAAATGTTTCATGTCAGCATGGGAAGACCATACATGCTAGGCACACAGCCTGTAAGTTTAACCAAGAGCGTGATACAGATCAGTAACAGGCAGTTTCATAGAACACCAGGTATGCTGAACCTTATTTTTGCTAAGACCACAATAAACCATAAGCTTTCGGCTGAATATCTGGAAATATATAATGAAGTATTTCATTTGATTGATGTACATAAGAAAGCAAATGGAGTATCAAAGCCAGAGCCGTGTGAAATAAAAATCCATTACAGAATTGATAATACATGGTGGAAATAGCGTTCATGATGGTATTGAAATTTGGCATAAGGGTGAACAATCTATTCTTGCAGTATATATATTACGACAGACACAATGAGCAAATAGAGTGGCTGTGATTGCTTATGGCATCATTGCCGCTGGTAATACAGTTCATTTGAATGTGGTTGTTCCAAAAATTTCGAATAAGTATGGAGACAGTAGTTGAGAACCACACAAACCAGCTTGCTTTAGCATTCCTGTTTCAGGAGATACGACATGAACTTAATAGGGTTGAGATTGACTGTATACTTAACGTCAGCACGGCACCAACCTTAAAAAATATGTCTCTCCCTCCCTCCCAGGTTTCAGTGTAGAACAGTTGGAGAGTACAAGAGATTTACTGCATGCACACCTATAAACATGCTTATGGGCTACTTCGAGCACATGCAGCGAATTATTAAGAATGCTAAACAGGAACTTTTTGTGGAACAGAGTTCAATGAGTAACAACTCATACAATCAAGGAGCCCAAGAGGACAATGTGATCACAATTGACAAAATAATATGAAAAATGCCCCACATCAGCGTAGCAGATAAGGAGCGTTAGAAGCTTTTAAAAGTTCTGAATGCTGGTGCATATCTGCCATTAATTTTTCGTTTATGGGAGCTTTTTGAAGACCCAGTTCCACCAACATCATCCAGAAATATGTGGCCTATTAAAACCTCTGTTCAATTGGAGACATACAGGTTCATCATTCTTGCATTTCATACCGACAGATGGGGGAATATAGCAAATGATTCCACTGCATTTGATGATTGTAAGTTAACTCACACCAGAGTCAACTTGTATTCAGAATTCTATCCATATGACAATTTACTGTTACAGTGGTATCAAAACATTTACAGTCTAGCATTTGACATGTGGAGTTCCACACTTCTTACTGAAGAGGTGTTGCAGAAGTAGGATGTCTACTCAGTTCATGAAAATTCGTAGTAATGAAGAATAGAACATAATGAGATAATTAAATCAGGACCAACTGAACTGAATTTGAGTGTTCAGTAAATTTCCCAGAATGGATTGCAGCGTATGTTCTAGTTCTGCACAGCTGTGTGATTATCGCCCACTCATAACTGTTGTGCAGTGAGCTGTACAAACGAACAGGTGCTGTCATATCCAGAGCATTTCACAATGGCATCTCAAGATGTGAACATCATTGCTCACATTCAAAGTTTCTATGATAAGTAAAGATGGTTCATATTTAAAGATATTGTATTCATAGCATTCAAAAAGATGGCTGTTTCTCGCCGAGCGTTACATCTTCAAAGCCTTTGAAGGACAGAATTTTGATAAGATGGAGGAGTGCATTGTAGTTAACAGATTTATTAATTGGAATTCACCAGATGGTCCTGGTATAACCTTTAAATATATGGTGGCATCGCTTTGATTATTTGACTATCAACATACCATCATCTATGTCAAGGTGAGGGGCAGTTCACATGGATGCGTGGTACCTACAAGCATGGAGCTATCAAGACGTGGAATTCTTAGGGTGCTGTGCCTTCCAGTGGCTCAAGAAGTTGTATGCATATGAACAAAGTAGTAGTGTTTGCTTCAGAAAATATAAAATTACTTTCAAGTTGGATGAAAAATGAATGATTTTTTTCTTATAATGCATGTACTGTTGGTGACTTTACCCTGCTCCCACTTTGATACCTGTAATATGCAGCTTTGTCCAGATACTACATCTGTGGTTTTCTTCAAACATAGATGATATTATTTTAGACATATTTGCTACACGTCTTTTGTAGTGGACACAGTCACATGCCACCTGCTCACATAACCAAATATGTGCAGCATGATAGGCAAAATCCCAATCAACCATTCCATATATTTTATTAATCTCAAAATTGAACCTCACCTCCTTAATAGCAGTCATGTTCAAAACTAATTCCATGTGTGTCTTGCACATCCTTTATATATACAATGCAGTGGGGATAGGTTCTTTGTAAATAACAACAAACACCTGTATGTAAATCTATATAAATAATATATATTCAGTGACGCAATTTTTTTTAAATTAACAGCTGTTTTATACATAGTTACATTTCAGTGATACAATTTGGTTATTATAAAATTTTCATGTATTTTTCAATGTAGAGATACTTTCTACACTATTACCACTGATAACTGTAACATGAAAAATCCACAGTACACCCAACAGTTGTATTTGTTGCATCCCCCTTGAGGTTGCTATAGGAGGGGCTGTTATCTACACTAAAAAGTAATCAGACTTGGTTGGCTAGTGGCAGGTGAAGCTTAAAAGCTACTCTATTTACAAGTGTACATGGTGTAAATTTTCATCAGCACACATAATGTGCAAAGTATATATTTACAAGTGTACACATGTACACATTTTTTGTCACCACACATGACATGGATAAATTTGCAAGTGACACTCTTTCGTCTGAATACATGATGTGAAAGGTATATTTACAAATGTACTTTGCACACGATTTCGTCAGCACAAACAGTATGGATAATTGTTTACGCAGTACATGTTTCTGTCAGCACACTCACTCTGCATGTATGTTTACACATGTTCATGGTACACATCTATGTCAACCAACATGGTGCACAACTTACTAAAAAATATTTGCAGTATGATAAATGGGTAACACTATTCAGCATACATACAACATTTACAACCACTGTCACTCTCTTTGTCTCACGACCCTCATCATGTGAACAGTGTGAGTACAGGCAGATTTCAGTCCTGTCCTCACAAATGACCTGCTTGCCGTTATCACAGACTAACTTTAAATTACAGCACAGTGTACACCCGAAGGCCTCCAAAAGTGAATACTGTGGTGGAGCACCGTGAACACTGCTGTAGTGGCACTGCAAGTAGTCTTCAATCGTGAGCCCCCTTGATGCCATATGACACACTCCCGACGTCCACTTCTGGGTGACACCTACATCTGTGCGATATGCTTACATTTTCAATCTGAGACTGACAAACTCCACAACTGGCAAGCCATCTGCCTCTTCTTGTTCTGTGGAACAGTACCATAAGGATTATTGGCTGCATATGAAAATGTGTTGAATGCATTGATATTGTACCTCATTACTTCATATAGATTGTAGCCCTTTACCCAATAGATGAAGATATCTGTATAAAGTAACTTTGGATCTGAAAAATGGGTTTACGCAAACTCATAATGAAATTAGTACATATGGAGTTTGGCTAGGTCTAATACGCACCTCGCCACATAGACACGCTTCGTGAACTCTACTGCAACCTTTGCCATCTCCACAACAACAAAGTTCTTATTGAAGATTGTGACGTGTTCGAAATTTGGTCTGGCGATACATATCATTGAGCAATAACGCTCGTCCCATTTCGTTCTAATATGAATTTCACGATGTCTTCTCAAATTCCCCATTGCATTATTCATTAGTTTAAAAAAATATTTCTCGAAATCATTCATCACAGAAGCACTCTTTTCGATATTTAAATCAATATACTCCTTCATACAGGGTGACTGCTTGAAGGAGATAGTGCAAGTGATTTCCTGCTCCGTCCATAAACTGAGACATTACTGGAGAGTACAATAGTGAATAATGTGTCTGTACTTGTTCTCCAGAGTTGTTATCAACTTGGGGATGGAGCCTCCTTGCAGAACCAGTTGTTCTGGACAAAGCGGAAAATTTCTGTTCTCATCATGCAAACTAATGGAGTATGAGATTTCCACAACATACCCTACACCTGACTCAGCCGCTACACTATGTGACATCCATACATATGATGTAGCTCAAATTACCAGATGTACTGAACCTCCCACTCATCTGTGGGTTATTTGCCTTAGTATATGGACATATTAGTGAAGTCTGCCACAGATCCCTTGCTCAAAGAAAAGAAGCACATCGACAATGGTCAAGAGTCTCATGTTGATTTTCATTTTCTTGTGAATGCTGTTACGTCGGGTAATCTGGTTCCAAAGAGTTTTTCTATGTAATCGAGATACTCATATGGGTAAACTCTCTTCCTTGTCACAAGTTGAAACTAGGCATCCTTGGAATATACACCTCAAACAATGTGCATAACCTTCGGAAGCAGAGCTTCAACAAGTTTCTGGAGTGGTGCCTCTCTAAAATGTACTGAGCCTAGGAAGCGAAGTGTAATTTTTGGCGTCATTTGTTTGAGGAATTAAAAATATTTCTCGATGCTCTCATGCGGGACACTGACCTAACTTTTCTCCATACCGAAATCAGCCAAGTGATCAACAAGAAAGTGAGCATCATACCTACTTAAATTCTGAAAGAAAATGGATATGTCTTAAGGTAATTAAAACTTCAAGTTGCATGCATTGTGAGCTGCATGACAGAATTTTCTCATTAGATGATAGTGGTCCCTATGAGGAATTTCCGCTATTCTACCTAATGGCAGCCGACAAATATGACAGTCAACTGTATTATTGTACAAATCGTCATTCTCCTGATGCTCCGACATCGGAACGTTGCTGTCGTAAAGCTTATCAACCTCCCATGGAAGTTTTTCAAGCTCACTGAGCGGCCAAATCGAAGGATTATCCCTGACAACTGATTTGTGGCATTTAACACTAGAATGATTTGAACACACTACTTGGTACGCTGCCACGCACGATATGTGTTTTTCTGTGAAGGTACTATGTGAGGCTGTAAGGCTGCCTTCACAATGTGTCACAGGAGCTGGAAGGCAATCAGTCAGCACACATTACAAAGGGCTATCGCTCTTGATGGTGGGAATTCATAAACTCAACAACAATAATAACGACAATTGATCTATACTACTAGCACGTTCCTTACTCCCCTCAGGGCGTTCACCATTATTTGGGAAGTTCGTGCTTGGCTGCCAGTTCGCCCCAGTCTTTGCAGCACCTCTTTGCTTTTCATGCTGCACATCTACCTCCTGCTACTCTTTTCCCCTCCCTTGGGGAACACGTCTTGGGTATTTTCGAAAGTGCTTTCTGAAGTTTCGATAAGTCAGCATCGGAACAGCCTCTCATCTGTTTTTTCCTTCTTTCTTCATTCTCCATCTCTTTCCCCTTCCTCCACTTTGGCATTTGAGGTGTCTCTTCGTTTCTTCTTCCTCTCTGTGTGCTCCTGAAGTCCAGCAAACAAGTTTGACGCATAACAGGTGACTGGGTAATGCATTAATCCCAGCCCTGGGTCTACAAGTAGGGTTCATACATACCCCTCGGTACAGGTCAGGCCCAGGGAGGGATCCTTCCCAACTCCCAATTGGTCCTTCTGTCGGGAGGTGTGACCTGAGGTGTGAACAAACATCTAAGGCAGGTGAGTCTCCCTCCGAAGTGACCTGCAATTGGAAGGAACACGCCGTTGGAGACAAAGGCAATCATGGGGGATTTTTTTCGCAATGAGTCATTCATCTTCATCTGAGTCTACACTTCATAAACGTAAATGGAATCAGGCTAAAGATTCATTGACTCTCCCAGCTGCACCTCGGTTCCTCGTGATGTCATATACCGAAGAAGGTCAATCTTTTGCTACAGCTAATCCGTTTGTTATTGAGAAAAGTGTTGATGCAATTTCAGGTTGTGTGAAGCCCTGCTCTTACTTATGTAATGGGATTTTGCTTCTGCAGACAGATCGTGATTTTCAAGCCCACCAACTGTTTAAAGTTTCTCTTCTCCACGGATATTCCATCGACGTCGAGGCCCATAGTATACTGAATTCTTCACGTGTGTTACTTACACTCGGCTACTTGAGGATCTGACCAAGGCGGAAATTCACCATCATCTCTCTGATCAGGGATCTACTGCGGTTTATCAGGTAGTGAAAAAGGATGATGCAAACTTAGTGCTTTTACATTCTCTTTTTCTTACATTTGATCGAGTAGTGCTTCCATCAAAGTTCAAGGCAGCCTATGAAGTCATCATGGTTCGAGCATACATTCCGAACCCAATATGTTTCTATCAGTGTCAACGTTATAACCACACTCAGGGTCCTGTCAAAACACGGCAGAATGTGTTAAAATGGTTCAAATGGCTCTGAGCACTATGGGACTCAACTGCTGAGGTCATTAGTCCCCTAGAACTTAGAACTAGTTAAACCTAACTAACCTAAGGACATCACAAACATCCATGCCCGAGGCAGGATTCGAACCTGCGACCGTAGCGGTCCTGCCGTTCCAGACTGCAGCGCCTTTAACCGCACGGCCACTTCTGCCGGCCAGAATGTGTTACTTGTGGTAGAGATGCTCATGAATTGCCCGGCTCCTTCTCCCTATTTATCAGTTGTAATGGCGACTACGCCTCCTAATCCCACGAGCGTTCTGTGTTTCTCAGTGAATGGCTGTTCAGGAGATCCGGTTGAAGGAAAAAGAACTTTACCCTGTCGTTCGCAAGTTGTTGGCTAGTCGAAAGCCCTGCAATTTACCATCTGGTACTTGTAGTACCGTTCTTGCTACGCCTCGCTAGACGAAGAACGTGGCCATGCAGACTTGCGACCTCCAGTCCAGTATTGCAGTTGTGAAATCACCCAGCGTCATGGTAGCATCAAGTGTCCTCTTACAACTGCGCAACAACCCACCAAATCTTCGCCCCTGCCAGAAACGACAAAAGGAACACTGCCAGGAAGGCTTTTTAAGTCCTTCCAGCCAACAAATGTCTGTCAACTGTTAAGGCTCTAAGAAATCGAATAAAGAAAAATGGTCTTCTCGTTCCCCGACTCAGTGTCCCTCTTCAACAGCGTTGTTACATGATACCCTCACCTTGCCGACTTTCTGGTCTATTGCAGTTCTTCACGGACTTGTCTTCTCGAGCGGCGTTTTCAGCGATGTCTTGATCGTCTTTACTCGTGGAGCCTTGGCAATAGCTTTCGGTTTACTGTCAAAACTGTTTGTATTAGTTTCTGGCGGTGCAGTGGAAAAATAGAAGTTGAACTAAATGTGTATAAAGCTACATTTTTAAACTGTTTTGGTGAAGTTCAAACGAGGGCCAGCATACGACGAGATGAATCTTCCAAATTAATCTTTACACTGGCCGATTGAACCGATTCCTTATAGCCTAGGCCTGAGTCGAGATAGTCCTCGTTGTCCTAGTATAACACGTTATTACGAAACCAAGCCAAATGCACGACAGAATTAGTAACTATATGACTTCATCTTGTGCGGATTCGAGACGTGCGGGCTAGCCGCGCGCGCCTTGCTACGGATCGCGCTGCTCCTCCCGTCGGAGGTTCGAGTCCGCCCTCGGGGATGGATGTGTGTGTTGTCCTTAACGTAAGGTAGTTTAAGTAGTGTGTAAGCCTAGGGACCGATGACCTCAGCAGTTTGGTCCCATAGGAACGTACCACAAATTTGTCTAGAATCGAAAGATTCGCTTTCCTAGACATTTTATCTTTTTTATCTGGAAGCTTCATTCTTCTTTAATTTTCTTATAGCGCACTAAATAATATTTCTTGTTTTCCACAAATTCATTTGGGTCCATATAAGTATACATGAACACATCTACATTACAGCATGTCGGTGTCTTTCAGAGTGTATTACGAGAGGCGCTGAGCAAGTAACGCAACACATTTTTTTTCTGAAAGCCGGTTTGTTTTATTCAGGATTCCAGTACACCGTATTATTCCCCAGTAATTCGGCTTCAAAACCCTATTTTTCAACAAAATCTCCGTTCATTGCCACACCCTTACGCTACATTATTGGGAGCGCCCGTATGCCCGCATGATGTCATTCTACTGTTCGGCGCCGGAGCCGACATCGTGCTGCAGCAGTAACCTCCCTTTCAATCACGTACTGCTTCCCACAGAGTGCATCCTTCACTGAGCCAAACAGATGGAAGTCTGGAAGTGCGAGATCCGGACTGTAGATTCTATGAGGATGAACAGTCCTTTGAAGTTTTGTGGGCTCCTTTCGGGTGCGCAGACTTGTAAGATGTCTTGCGTACTCATAGAGAAGGAGAAATTCGTTCGAATTTTTGTGGTGACGAACACGCTGTAGTCATTTCTTCAATATCCTGAGGGCAGCATAATACACTTTAGAGTTGATCATTGGACCATGAGGGAACACATCAAACAAGGATAACCCCTTCAGAGTCCCAGAAGAGCGTCGTCATGGCTGTGCCGGCTGAGGGTGCGGCTTTGAACATTTTCTTCGTAGGAGAGGAGGTGTGACCTCACTCCATGGATTGCCGTTTTGTTTCTGGTTCGACGAAAAATTGTCACGATCAGCCTCGTAACGCGCAAGTAATTCCACACAGATGGTCCTTCGTTGTTTATGGTCTTCTGTTAGGCGATGAGGAACCCAGCGGGCACACGCCTCTGAGTACCCCAGCTGGTGAACGAGTGTCCCGGCACTACCAACAGAGACGTCC
Organism: Schistocerca serialis cubense; assembly: GCF_023864345.2. NCBI lineage: Eukaryota > Metazoa > Arthropoda > Insecta > Orthoptera > Acrididae > Schistocerca > Schistocerca serialis. The sequence continues at coordinate 404,129,405 of NC_064643.1, forward strand.
AGTTGTGCGGTGAGCTGTCTGATTGTGATCCGTCGATCACCTCGCCAACATTGCAGGAGTACCAGGTCTGTGTGGTCAACCAGCACGCGGGAGATCGCACAAGTTTGGTTCAAATGGCTCTAAGCACTATGGGAATTAACATCTGAGGTCATCACTCCCCTAGACTTAGGACTACTTAAATCTAACTAACCTGAGGACATCACACAGATCCATGTCCGAGGCAGGTTTCGAACCTGTGACAGTAGCAGCCGCGTGGTTCCGGACGGAAGCACCTAGAACCGCTCGGCCACATCGGCCGGCTCGGACAGGTTTGCACGACCTTGCTGCTGTGATGACAGACACCTCGCCCAGCGATTCATCGTGCTTTCGTCCACTGACAGGTCTCCATAGGCATTCTGCAAGCGTCTATGAATATCTGGTTTACCGCCAAAAGAAAGTCGATGACAGCTCTCGTAGCTTCATGAAACTGCAGGAACTGAAGCGGGAATGTTTCACGACATTCCCCGGAAAATTTCGCATATTTTCCATCGATGTTGCCTGCATAACAGGTTTACGTTGAACGCCACTCATACATTTGCTCTGTCATGGATGTAGTCTCAGCACAGACAAATGGTGAACTACTGTTGTGATTAAACTGTGTAGCAACGGAAGAGTAAACGGGGCCATGTTTACTTTGGGACTGGTGTTGAACTGTCCATTTCTGCAACTGGATAAGGGACGAGAGGGAAGCATTGAGGATCCTATTTCGGCAAAATTGTGTAAAGGGTCATATCCATCATGACTGGGAACAGCCGAAACCGCCGCCGCAACACAATCAGTTTACAGCGAACAGCCTGACCAACTGAAGTTCTGTAGCGCTTGCTAAGATTCGCAGTGTTTCACGTTGCATTCGGTGGTGATAATAGTTCTAGTCGGATCACAGACAACAGTTATTAGAAATGCGCGAAAATTCTGTAATTAGAGAAGTCTGTGCCTCAAAATCCGGAAGGGGGCAAGCGCCCCCTCTTGCTGCTCCCGCCCTCTCCCTCTCCACCTCCTCATCCCCCCCCCCCTCCATGTGCAGACGCCTATGACCATAAATATACCTGCTGAATGGAATTTATGTAATTATGTCGTTGGTTTGAGACGTGAATTGTAATTTCGATCATCATATGTTTGTTGTAAGAACAGACACTTTTATCTGACTGTATAGACGCAGAGATAACTCATCCTCCAAGAACGATTTATTATTAACCAATTATACTGGAAATCAAGAAGTTCAAATAACCTGGAGCAAATTATAATAAATTATGGCAACTTGGTGAGTCCACTGTTTCAATAAATGTGTGAATTATTTAAATAGATCATATCTAATTCAGCCATACAACTGATTTATGAATGCATAAATTGTGACATTCGTTGTCTTACTGGTTATTTACTTATTTGCCGAATGTTAATTCGGATATTAGATTGCATTTATATTGTTCTAACCCACAAATAAATTCAATAACTCAGGCGTTGTTTTCGACCAAGTTTGCTTCTCGTCAGAATATAAATCAATGGTTCAAAATTAATTTGGAAAACTATTGTTGTGAGTTCTCGCTTTATCTACACGAGAGAAAGAATCTGAATGGAGTTATAGCAGGGATGACGACAGTGATTACATTTTCAGTTTGAACAGCGGTCAATTATCTCAAATATTCCCCTCAGAGCGCGAAGAGATTGTAGATAAGGTTTCAAAAAGCCACAGTAAGTAAAATTCTTTTCTTGGGTGAAGTATATTCAAACTCATAATTACCAATCATCAGATTCTATTTAAAATATTATGTAAAGACTTCTTCTGTCTTCGCAGGTTGTAAAAATAAATCAGTCGTTGAAAATAATGTTCGAAATTCTGACAGCTCAATCCATTATTTATTCTCAGACACTATTAAACTAGACATAAATGAGCAACTGAAACTTGCGTCCAAAATTAACTTTTATTCACTTTAACATAAATACGACATTAACAACAGAAGAAATTAATAAAGTACAAACAAGAAATTACACAATTTAATTTTTAGTTACAAAAATTCTCCCGCTTCGACAGTGATCGGAGATAACAGAGAAAATATGCGAGCGCTTGTGTAAGGGGCGATGGTCTTCGATGCATTTTTTGCAAGATGACACATATTGGTTCGATCTTTTGTCACTTCAGATTTTTCAGCAATGCCGTGACTCTTCAGCATAATCGTTTCGCCTTTCACACTTCTTTGCTTGTGTTTACATTTGATCTTACCGAACGTCTACAAATCATAAATTCTCCCTGTTATTCTCCCCTCGCTCAACTTAAGCGATGCCTTCTTTACACTCCAGAGTTCTACACCAATGTTTTCTTAAACAAGAGAAGGCCTTCGTGCCATCTTCGACTACTGTATACGAAATTTGAGATGAAGTAGTTTTTAGAATACGAACCTTTTATTTAAATGAGTGGGTTTCCGTGGTAAATCACCTGAGAAGTAGTATTCTAGGAATGCAGTACAAAACTTCTGCTGTGTCAATCACATATTTCACTCAGGGATTATGGGAAATTGACAAGAGAGATACTGCATACTGACTCCTATAGGCACCAATTTAAACTCGTTCCATGCTTAAATGAAATAGGACATGAAGTCGACAATATTGGTACATAACACTATCCATCGTGACTATACAGCAGACTGCGGAGATTTGGAGGTATGAGGGATTCCCTAAAAAAGGGAAAGGCTCATTTCTCTTTCCCAAGACATGGTTGCGCTACATGCCCGAAGACCTCGAAGCAGATGGGGCGTGAGGCCCTGCTTTACCTTTCTTGGATAATGTACATAAACTTTCTTTTTTTATTATTGACAACCATCACACCAATGGAGTCTCATGCGAACGAAAGGACAACACAACGGCCAGTAACCGAGCGGAGAAAATCTTGGGCCCGACCGGGAATCGAACCTGGGCACCTACGTTTAACAATCCTTCGTGCTGACCGCGCAGCTGCCGAGGCGAACTAAACACTGTTTTTAATGACCTGTCGGCCAGTATAGCGTCCCCAGTGCCATATTACGAAAAGACAATATTTATAAAGAAGACATTCATAATTTGTAAGAGATTTTTTTTCTCATGTAGCCTTAAAATAATAATTTCTCTGTGTAGGTTTAGATTGCAAAGAAATAATTTATGACAGAATGATCTAAAGAGACGACAAGATACGCTCTTTTGTTAATTTTTTAGTCGACTTCACTTCTTCGCTTGTCTTGAATGTGTCTAGAGGGACATCTTGTGTGTGCTGACGAATGTAAGCATATTTGTATGAGTTAAGCATATAATATACTGATTTAAATTTATTGTGCACTTTTAATTTGTAAGAGGTGATCCCGATTTCATGTCCGCCTTCCTTGAATTAACCTGCATTCAAGTAATTTACAGCTCAACAATCGCAGCGGCCGATGCAGCCAACGACGCCATTACGTGGCGATATTAACTTATGAAAATTTAACGGAAGCTGAAAACTCGCCCGCTATTAGCATAATATCAATTTTTCTCCACAGCCGCACGAAGTTGCAGAAATACTTAGCTTTAAGATTCTTATTTACAGTACCATAGCCGAGACCCAGAGCCAGGACTCTGACTACAATACAATGGTTAACGGAGGTAAGAAAAATACTCTCGCGCGTGTGTGGGCCGCAATTTTAATTAATAACTAAAGATTTCTTGCTTTAAAGTGGACTGACTAGCCGAGTTTATTACATTGTTCAACTTAAATATCATTTTTATTAAGGCCCACCACGTAAGTCGGCAACAATCAAAAAATAATAACCATAATAATATATACATTAAATTACGACGGCCGACGGACGCGAGATTCCTTCGTGCTGACCGCGCAGCTGCCGAGGCGAACTAAACACTGTTTTTAATGACCTGTCGGCCAGACAAACTGAGGGTTATTATGCGACGGTTAATAAGTCGTTAAAAGCTGTGCGCTCGTCTCTAGCTCCCACTTGATCTGTGTGAACTCCAAGCACTTAAAATATGCTGTTCCTTCGCTTTTGCCTTCATCACCCGGTTCTCTTCAACATTTTCTTTCCTTTGTGCAAAGGCACTTGCCTGCAAAGGCCAAAGCCATACAAGAGCTGTAGTTCCGAAACAGGAGAACAATAAGTTTGGCCGGCCGAAGTGGCCGTGCGGTTAAAGGCGCTGCAGTCTGGAACCGCCAGACCGCTACGGTCGCAGGTTCGAATCCTGCCTCGGGCATGGATGTTTGTGATGTCCTTAGGTTAGTTAGGTTTAACTAGTTCTAAGTTCTGGGGGACTAATGACCACAGCAGTTGAGTCCCATAGTGCTCAGAGCCATTTGAACCATTTGAACAATAAGTTGCCTAGGAACATCATTTACGTAGTGTGTTTCTAATTGAAATATTTTACTTTAATGCCCTCTTAACAAAATGTAAATCAGAGGCGTAGTTCAGTTTTTCGTAGGCATATCGCCTAATTCTATTTTTTGTAGGTAATTAAAGAAGCTTCTTCTGAACTTGTTGGGATTCGTTCTCTGGAGGCATCACTAAAATGATTTTTACATTTTTATAATTTGATCTGCGAAGTCTGAATATTTATTCTGCTTCGTATCACTTGCTGCCACTGAATCTGACAAAATCTGCGAAAGATAGATAACTTCCTGGTAGTGTATCATTCTGTGAAATACTCGTACTTGTAAGGCGACTACTTCAAGGCATTCTGTCACCCGTGCGTATTTCTCTTGTCAGGAAGCCACCTAATGTCTCTCATGAAGTTTCTGGTCATATGCAGTTAAAATTGTACTGAGGTACAGTTCTCGCGACGTTGTTAGCTCAGTATTTAACAAGATTTTATCGAATGGAAAAAACAGTGATAAGTGAACTGCAGTTATAGATGTCGTCAGAGGACAAACATGAGAAGGAAATCATTCGAGACATTCTTGGATACTTATCAGTTATCGGAGTAATCAAGGCAAGTAGTTCAGGAAAATCACATAAAATGTACGCAAAGTTTACTGTACAGGTATTGATCCGAACCATGACGGTCGCTGTTTTGCGTGATTTATAACAAATTCATAATTGTTACTTTCTTCTAGTCTGATGGGGGTCTTCTCTCTCACACTGAGGTGGCGAAAGTAATGCGACAGCGGTGTGCACTTATACAGATAGCGGTAGTATCGCGTACACAAGCCATGAAAAGTCGTTCCATTGACGAAGTTGGTGGTATTCAGCTGATTCATTAAAAAGGTCTCACATGTGGCTGTGGTCGCACGACGGGAATTAACAGACTTTGGATGCGGCATGGTAGCTGGAGCTAGGTGCACGGAACATTCCATTTCGGAAATCGTTAGTAAAGTCAGTATTCCGAGATCTAGAGTGTCAATACTGTGCCGATAACACAAAACATCAGGCATTACCTCTCGCCACGGACAACGCAGTGATCGACGGCCTTCACTTAGCGACGGAGAGCAGCGGCGTTTGCGTAGAGACGCCAGTGTTAACAGACAAGCAATACTGCTTGAAATAACAGCAGAAATCATTGTGGGCCGTACGACGAACGTATCCGTTAGGATGGTGCGGCGAAATTTGGCGTTAATGGGCTATGGCAGCAAACGACCGACGCGAGTGCCTTGCTAACTGCACGACGTGGTCTGCAGTGCCTCTCCTGGGCTCGTGACAATAGCGGTTGGATCCTAACCGAGTGGAGAGGCGCAGAACCGACGACACCAGGGACCCAAGTCATCACGAAGGCACTGTACAATGTGATAATGGCTCCATAATGGTGTGGGCTGTGTTTACGTAGAGTGGGCTGGGTCGTCTGGTCCAACTGAGCCGATCAATGACTGGAAATGGTTCTGTTCGGCTACTTGAAGACCATTTTCAGTCATTCATGGACTCCAAATTCCCAAACATGTCACTGAATCACAATTGTTCGCGAATGGTTTGAAGAATATTCTGGACACTTCGAGCGAATGATTTGGCCACCCAGATCGCCAGATATGAATCCCATCGAAAAGCTATGGGACAAAATTGAGAGGTCAGTTCATGCACAAAATGTTTCACAGGCAACACTTTTGCAATTATGGAGGGCTACGGTGGCAGCATTGCTCAGTATTTCTGCAGGGACTTCAGACGAATCCATGAGTCAATGCCAAGTCAGATTGCTGAACGACACCGGAAAATGAACGTCAGACACAACCTTAGGAGGTGTCCCTTGAGTTTTGTCACCCGAGTGTATATTAAGACGTTTCAAAGTGAATTAACACATTGCATTTTGTGAAAGTTATTTCGAATTGTACAAAAGAAATGTAAGTGTGCATTAATACTTTCTTTTATCTTTAAGCAACTTGGATACCAGCGTAGCAGTGAATACACCGACCTAAATTTGGCAAGAAGTTTACTTTCTTCAGTAGTCTGAGACTACGAACATAAAACTTCGGGTGCATAACATTCAGCACGTTGAACATCAACTTTATGACGCCATTTACTACATAGAAAACGATTCTCCGTGAGAGCTATTAAAAAACATGTGATGCCTTTTTTGTCAATGGTACTGATCAGTAAAGGTTTTTAATGGTATAGTTAATTTTAACGTTTAATTGAATTTAATTTATTATTCTTGCGTGTGTAACACTTCATCATTAATTCAGAATTTTTCGGGTGTAATTAGAGCTCTCGCCTACTGCCGTTGTAACTTTATTTCGATGTAAAAGTGTATTTTTGTACTGTGTTTCAAGTATATACCGATGATTTATGACTAGCTTTCCTCTGATCTGTCACTGCTGCCAATTCTAGCACAATTTACTTTCTACACTACTGGACATTAAAATTGCTACACCAAGAAGAAATCCAGATGATAAACGGATATTCATTGGACAAATATATTATTCTAGAACTGACATGTGATTACATTTTCACGCAATTTGGGTGCATAGGTCCTGAGAAATCAGTACCCAGAACAACCACCTCTGGCCGTAATAACGGCCTTGATACGCCTGGGCATTGAGTCAAACAGAGCTTGGATGGCGTGTACAGGTACAGCTGCCCATACAGCTTCAATACGATACCACAGTTCATCAAGAGTAGTGACTGGCCCATTGAGACGAGGCAGTTGCTCGGCCACCATTGACCAGACGTTTTTAATTGGTGAGAGATCTGGAGAATGTGCTGACCAGGGCAGCTGTCGAACATTTTCTATATCAAGAAAGGCCCGTACAGGACCTGCGACATGCGGTCGCAAATTATCCTGCTGAAATGTAGGGTTTCGCAGAGATCAAATGAAGGGTAGATCCACGGGTCGTAACACATCTGGAATGTAACGTCCACTGTTCAAAGTCCGTCACAAGAGGTGACCGAGACGTGTAACCAATGGCACCCCCATACCATCACGCAGGGTGATACGCCAGTATGGCGATGACGAATACACGCTTCCAATGTGCGATCACCGCGATGTAGCCAAAAACAGATGCGACCATCATGATGCTGTAAACAGAACCTGGATTCATCCGAAAAAATGACGTTTTGCCATTCGTGCACCCAGGTTCGTCGTTGAGTACACCATCGCAGGCGCTCCTGTCTGTGATGTAGCGTCAAGGGTAACCGCAGCCATGGTCTCCGAGCTGATAGTCCGTGCTGCTGCAAACGTCATTGAACTTTTCGTGCAGATGGTTGTTGTCTTGCAAACGTCCCTCCTGAACCCACCGATTCCATGTTCTGCTAACAGTCATTGGATCTCGACCAACGTGAGCAGCAACGTCGCGATACGATAAACAGCAATCGCGATAGGCTACAATCCGACCCTTATCAAAGTCGGAAATGTGATGATACACATTTCTCCTCCTTACACGAGGCATCTCAACAACGTTTCACCAGGCAACGCTGGTCGACTGCTGTTTGTGTATGAGAAATCGGTTGGAAACCTTCCTCATGTCAGCACGTTGTAGGTGTCACCATCGGCGCCAACCTTGTGTGAATGATCTGAAAAGCTAATCATTTGCATATCACAGCTTCTTCTTCCTGTTGGTTAAATTTCGCGTCTGTATCACGTCATCTTCGTGATGTAGCAATTTTAATGGCCAGTAGTGTATTTCTATATTGTCACTAAACTGAAATTGGTCTACTGTGTTTATCGTTGTTTTTCTTCACTTAGTTTCGTTTTATTATTCCTAATTGATTAGTAATTTTACTACATTTGTTACAGCAGTTCTGTTAGATTACATTACAGTTCTGCTAACTGATGTTCCATTGCGAAAGTATGTAGCCTTCGTCCCATTGACTATAATGAGCATTCATTAACCACTTTCATTCACAACGACATAACGATATTAACACTTTACCATACAGAACTGATGTTACTTATGATTTAACGTTGGTTAATTGACTGCTGTAGTGTATTGGACTAAATTCTAAACTTACAGTTTTTCAAATCTGAACTAATTTCCGAAAGCAACCTCCTTGTCTACAAAATCTGTCAATTTTTTTAATGTTAATTTGTGATGGAGCAAAGGTTGTCATCAGTCTGCGCAAATTAAGAAATTTTCAGGAAACTTATTTTTACTGACTGTTTCCGCATGGACGTGCAACTTATTAAATTTATATAGTCGTTTAACCTCTGTGAAATTCAGTCGGACCGTTGATATGTTATTACTATGGATTTTAGACTTAGACCAGTTTTATCTACCGTAACTACGAAGTTCCTCAAGCTAACCAATCACATGGCGTTAACTTTCTTTTGTTCCTCTTCTTCGTGTCTTTTTCTTCTTCTTATTCTTGTTTTTTGCTTTTTCTGCTTGTTATTTTATATTTGATTTGGAGTTATGATTATGGTTTTGGGGTGGCTACAGGCGTAAAAGAAATGATCGGACAATGCAAATCTCAGATCGTCATCTGTCATTCACATTGAAGTTTTCCTTGATCTCCGTAAGTTTCTCCAGATGAATACTCTGATGAACCTGTGAAATATTCAGATTCTTTCGTCTATCATTGTTCAGCGAGCAAGTGCTCCGAATCTTACGCTAACGGTGTCGACGGAAAAAAATCCTCTATCCTCGCGGACTGCTGAACAGCGCGTCCAGTTTTCAATTCAGTACATTTACTCCGTGAAACAACCTGCTAAAATTTGGATCTTATGTCACAGAATGAAGGAGACACATTGTATTCCACTCACCTCGCTGAATCACGAGGTGTATATAACCGACTGGTAACGCAGATATTTATATTGGTTCCCTAGTTGACCTTATGGTTTCTTTGAAAGCACCACGGCAAATTCCTGCCCCATCCTTATCAAATGGTTCAAATGGCTCTGAGCACTATGGGACTTAACTTCTGAAGTCATCAGTCACCTAGAACTTAGAACTACTTAAACCTAACTAACCCAAGGACGTCACACACATCCATGCGCGAGGCAGGATTCGAACCTGCGGTCGTAGCGGTCGCGCGGTTCCAGACTGTAGCGCCTAGAGCCGCCCAGCCACTCCGTCTGGCCCATCCTTACCCTGTGAGAGACTGATTCATCTGTGACAACCTCGTCATCGACAGGACGTTGAGACCGAGTCCTCCTTTTTTTAAAATGCTGGCTCTTATACGACTGAACATTCAATGTGACTGTTGAGCGAAGACGTAATAACGTGTGTAATCGAGAAGGAAACGACATTTTCGCCAGCCGGATAGGGAGCAGAACGTATACATCCGTCTATCGACAGTATTAGTTGTCTGCTGCGAAGACGCTATTAGTACCGTCCATCGCATAGTGCATGGTCTACTGAGACTCGTTAATGATCTCGACTGCAGTCTTCTAGTAAGAGATGTCCGAAGCAATGAACAAAATATAATGGCCAGTTGGACATCCGAATTTCGAGCAATAGCTGTCAGATGTATATCCGGATGGGCAACGGAATAATAATTATGTACATGGAATTGATGATTCTAAGGCCATCGCACTGCCTCTTTGAAGAGGCCACAGAATAGGTGGTAACGCCTGATGACTTTACGCTGAATGACAGACGACCTGTCATCTGTCGGGTAAGGGACTGTACTACATGTCGCCCTTCAGACCATCAGATGTCATAGGTCGCAATTTATCAACGTAAGAAGATGTATATGCTGTGTACTTTTCTTGCTTTATTTAATCTTCTGTATAGCAGACCACTGATGAGATTTACTATGACAGGTTATTGTGTGACAAGACGTGGCAGTCGCAACGATGAGGTATTCCTCGAAGATAAAGGGAAGAAATGGAGGTAATTGCTTTGAGTATTCTTGACAGTTATACACGGCAGAGCGTTTGTTCTCAGTAATTTATGGACGTGATGCAGTTACGAGTTCATCATCTTATCACCTACAAGAAACCGGACATTGTGCTCCGAAAATTAAATACCATGACTCATTGTTCCTTTTAATGTGTTCAAATTTACCACGCGTATGAGACCTGGTTTCTCGCCACGTAAAACAGAGAGCCTCTCCCCAGTCAAGTTATGGACTTCCCTCTAGTCATCAAACTGGATGACTGCTATTATAAGGCCATCAATAAAAGATAATGGAATCGGTAGTTTTCCGCGAAAGCTTCCTTAGGCGATTTAGTCAGCTCTATGATCAACTGGCTCCACACATTTATGTAACCTATGCCGTAGGAAATGTCAGTTTAGCTGTGTTTTGTATTCTGATGGGTCTACTGTGTAAATATCTTTGTCCGTGAATATTTGTCAACAGTACCTGATATATTTTGAACTGTAGATGGTGACTAGCTTTGATCCTTAATTAGAGTCCTAACAAACTTAACAAAAGTACATCAATAAAATTAACTAAGGTTGTTTTATAATCTTATTTATGAGGAACTTAAAGCAGTCCACAACCGCAGAAATTTGGAAGGTGGTCAGCTCCAGTTGAAAGATTTATTTGTGGCTGACAGAGAACGATGTGATTAGTTATTTCTCTCAGAACAAATCCTATTAAAAATATCGATCAAGATCTCTTTGATTCTTAAACATAAGTATTGCAACGTGCTATAATGGTGAGTTTTTATTAGCCATTGATACAGCGAAATACAGTTGCCAAGTAGAGAAACGAAAGCTGTATGATTCATAGTAGTCCATCTGCTCCCTTTCTGTTCTCTTATCAGTTCGGAATGTAGGATCTTTTGTGTAGCTAAATGATTTTTGTCGAAATTTGTCCAGTTAATGATGTACTTAACTTGAAGAGATGGATAGATCTACTATAACTGTAGAAGCAAGTGACACATCAGAATAGATCAGATTAGATTAGTACTTGTTCCATGGATCATGAATACGACACTTCAAGATGACGTGGAACATGCCAGGTTAACAAGAGGCTTCTTTACGTGGTATAATTCATTTCTCTTTAGAAATTCTTTTAATGTGTTTTTAAATGCTAGTTGGATGTCTGTTAGGCTTTGATGCTAAGTGACTAAAGATTTTTGTGGCAGCACAATTCATCCCTTTCCTGGCCAAAGCTAGATTTAGCTGAAAGTAGTGAAGGTCAGCATTTCTCCAAGTATTGAAGCTACAGACATAGCCATTGCTTTTGAATTGAGATGGGTTAGTAATAAAAAAAATCATATATATATATATATATATATATATATATATATATATTACTAACCCATCTCAATTCAAAAGCAATGGCAACGTCTGTAGCTTGACTGACCTTTCCTGGCAAAGTTAGATTTAACCGAAAGTAGCGAAGGTCAGCATTTCTCCAAGTATTGAACTGCTGCCACAAATATTGCGAAGCTACTGTGAATATCCCTAGCCCCTTAAACAAATGCCTGCGAGAAGATCTTGGCTGGATTCCAGCTGTTATTTTGATTACACGCTTTTGTGCAATGAATACTTTATTCCTTAACGGTGAATTACCCCAAAATACGATGTCATACTAAAGCAGTGAGTGAAAATAGGCATAGTAAGCTAATTTACTTATACGTTTATCGCCAAAATTTGCATAAACCCTAATAGCATAAGCAGTTGCGCTCAAACGTTTCACCAGATCACCAATGTTTTTCTTCCAATTCAATCTGTCATCAATGCACTCACCCAAATATATGAAATATTCTGCTTTAGTTTCAGATTTCTGTTCAAACACTACATTTATTAATGACGTTGTGCCATTTACTGTACAGAACTGTATATACTTTGTTGTATCAAAACATTATGAGAGTCCACTTGCAGAAAACCACTTGATAATTTTCTGAAAGACATTTACAATTTTCTCAGCTAACTCTTGTTTGTTGGGTGTGAATATTATAACTGCATCACCAGCAAAAAGAACATCTTCATGAATATAGAGTGGCAAGTCAATAATCTATATTAAGAACAACAAAGTACCCAAGAGTGAACCTTGTGGGACCCCATTCTTGATACTCCCCCATTTTGAGGAATCTCCTGATTTTTCCGCATTATGTGAACTGTTTATTTCAACCTTCTGTACCCTTCCGGTTAAATATGAATCAAACCATTTGTGTACTGTCCCACTCATACCACTGTCCCACTAGAAGAATTCCATGATTTATACAAACAAAGGTCTTTGAGAGATCACAGAAAATCCCAATTGGTGATGTTTGGTTATTCAGAGCATTTAATATTTGAACGGTGAAAGCAGTGATATTGATCTATATCTGCCAAAGATATTTCAGTTGCCTCCCATGCTGTGATGAACAGTAACAATAATAATAATAATAATAATAATAATCCATAAGTACCTATTACAAAAATGAATGTGTGTATGTAGGTCCCTCATCTCCTCCTAAAGCCCTGGACGGATTTCAATCAAACTTGATAAAAATATCCCTCACTGCCAGGAAACAATTACTGTGGGAGGTAAGAACGGTGTGCCTGTCATAATTCAGGAGATATGACATCATAAGCAAAGAGATGAGTGAAAAACTGTCTCAATATGCATCACATTTAAATTTATTACTTCTTTGCTACTAACTCTGTTCGCAACGTATTTCGCAGACAGTATCCACATATGCCGCTGAACCCACCTGCATAAAAATACCATTGTATGAAAAAAATTGCCACATCAAGAAATTCGGGAATGCATTTGTCTATGTAACATATTTAAGTGATTTACATTGCAAGATCACAGATTAATGTCAGCGCGAGATAAGTCATTGCAACTGTGAAGTGCTGGTACATTAACAACCGGTTTAAACTGTTGCGTACGAGACTGTTGAGTTGTGTTGTACAGGGGCCGGATGTCAGTTTGGAGTTCCATGCCTGTTGCACTTGGCCGGTCAGTACAGGAACGGTTAATGCTGCTTATGGATGACGCTGGAATTGTCGTCCGATGGTGTCCCATATGTGCTCGAATGGAAACAGATCTGGTGATCGAGCAAGACAGACACTATGTCGACAGTCTGTAGAGCATGGAGACTTTACAACAGTGGTATATGGGCGAGCGCTGTCCTGTTGAACGTTGTTTATGAACGGCAGAAAAAGAGGTCGGATCACCAGACTGTAGTACAAATTTGCAGGCAGGGTGCGTGGGATAGCCAACAGAGTGCTCCTGCTATCAGACGAAATCGCACCCCAAACCGTAACTCCAGGAGTAGGTCCAATGTGCCTAGCACGCAGACAGCTTGGTTTCAGACTCTCAAATGGCCATCTTCTAATCAACAAAAGTACATCGCTGGCACCAAGGCAGATCAGCTTTCATCAGAAAACACGACAGACCTCCACCCTGCTCTCGCTTACCACCACTGAAGTCGGAAACAGTAGTACTTTAGGGTCAGCGAGCTGCACGCTCAGGTCGTCTGCCAGGGAGCTATCCTTGAAGTAACCCATTAGTAACAGTTCGTTGTGCCACTGTGGTGCCAGCTGCTGCTAAATTGCTGCTGCAGATGCAGTACGATGCGCCCCAGCCATACGCCAAACACTGTCGTTTTCCCTCTCGGTAGTGTAACGTGATCGACTGGAGCCCCGTCTTCTCCATTCGCCGGCCGGAGCGGCAGAATAATCTTCCAACATGACCGTTCTCCTCTCTAAACAGCGAACTGTGTAAATCAATGGTTTCAAATACACGGAGACGTTGAACTCTTGGACTATCCTCCCACAGATCCTGACCGCAGTACCAAAGAGCATGTATGGGCAGAGATCGAGAAAGTTGTTAGGGGTAGGAGACCAGCATCGACAACCAAGCCATAGCTGCCAGAAGCAGTTCATGACACATGGGAATAGTTGTCCTATTCTCCGGCGGCTAAATGCCGTTGTAGAGGACGACGAAAACTGGACACATTACTGAATTATTGTGTTGTTACGGAGAAAATTTTGTTTATCACAAATGAACGTTTTTTTCCCTCAAAGAAGGTAATTTTTCTTTTAAAGCATCAGATTATACATAAAACTTAGGCTGTCTGTTTCACTCTTTTCAGTCGTTAAATAGGTTTTTCATTTTAACTGGCCGGCCGGAGTGGCCGAGCGGTTAAAGGCGCTACAGTCTGGAACCGAGCAACCGCTCCGGTTGCAGGTTCGAATCCTGCCTCGGACATGGATGTGTGTGATGTCCTTAGGTTAGTTAGGTTTAATTAGTTGTAAGTTCTAGGCGACTGATGACCTCAGAAGTTAAGTCGCATAGTGCTCAGAGCCATTTGAACCATTCTCCATTCTCGTGACCACCACTGCCAGCAGTCATAACAGTGGCTACATCCCTGCCAAGTCTTTCTGGAATATCGCAGAAGGATCATCCAGCTTCTCGTAGCCCTATTACATGACCTCGTTCTAACTTCGTGAGGTTCTAATAATAGCGTCTGTGTCGCCTCACATGCATTCTTGACTAACATCAACTCATCACGTCCAATCTCAGAGGTAACTAACGCTCACGACCGTTACAGCTTGTATTTAAAGCAAACCTGATTTGCATCCTCATTGTGGCACTTCTAGCGAAGTTCGAGTAGACATCATCTTTCGGATGTCGAAACAAGCATGCCAACTTTAGTTTGTCACACAACTCCTTCTTGGTGATACGATTTTTTTCTATCAGTGTATGTTTCTTAGTATGGATACTGTACTTATACATTTGCACATTATGCTTATTTATTTGTACGGCTGTTTCATGATTTCCAAAGTGTTTTCACGAATACATGGAAATTTCTTCGAGTTACACTACGAACACAGTTCATTCATTGTTTTCGTTTCTAATAAAAAATTAGCATAATTAATACCCGGGCAATGCCGGGTTTGTCAGCTGGTACTTTCATAATTTTGTACAATGAAATAGACAAGTATTTTCTACGGCGCGCAGAACTGAGGGAATGGCATGTATAAAGAAAGAAGCACTAGTCCGGACTGGGGGAGGATTGGGAAGGAAGTCGGTCATGCCACTTCATAGGATCCATGCCAGCAATTGCCTAAAGCGATTTTGGGAAATCATTGATAATCCAGGTCCGGATGGCCTGACATAAATTTAAAGTGTCGTCCTCCCGAATAAGAGTCCAGCGTCTCACCACTGCACTTTATCACTCCATTACAACAGCACATAGCTCATACCTATGTATGTAATATATATAAATTGAACGATAGACCAACTTTCCAATCGTTTCATCACTTCTGGGACCATAAACCTGTCCACTCCCAGTACTTCACACTGTCATTGTCATCATCTGCTAGGCTCACCTAGACAGGTCGCTGAGAGAAATAGAATCAGGAACATTCTTTACACGAAAGAAATGGCGAAACCGGCACAAACATTATTTAACAATGTGGCAAACCTATGAAAATATGAATGATGCGTATTCCTCAGTGGTATAAGAACTTCATTGTCTTACTTGTGAATGGATCCACAGTCATCAAACACAGACTAAAGGCAGTCATGGTTCGGCAGACTGTGCTTTTAATATACAGTACCAGCAGTACAGTGACTCCTTTCAGACGTCCCCATTAATTAGAAAATACTCGTCATTGCAGCTCCACGAAAGAAAATGTCGACATAGTGTTAGTTAACTCCAGGAGTTTCCATGGATAGATCCCAGAACTGGTCTCGATTATAAAACAGTAACAATGCGCGCGCAGTACTACCAACAGAAATCTGATTGATACCAAATGTTAATAGCAATTATATTTTAAGTTGCTTTTGGGTTTTAGACGGCCAAGGTAGCATGGAAGCTGATGGAGGTGTGTTTGTAAACGTAAATAACACGGCAATATCTAGTGATGTTAGTACAGATTTAGGTTATGAAATAATTTTGGTGAAGATAAGAGTGAAAGGTGGATTAAATATAGTGATTAGATGCTTTTAAAAACTCCTTGCTTGAGGAGCCGTAATGGCGGAACGTTTCAGGTAAAACTGGAAGTTCACGCGGAAAAGGAATTGGTATTAAGGGGAGGGGGATTAAAGGGGGGGGGGGATTACAGTTTATCAGCTATACTACGAGAAACCTAAGCGACTAGAGCCGTAGAAGGGACAGGGATTCCTGTGGCACTATTCTGTTTTATCCGAAAGTTACCTTGAGCATTTAATCAGGGAGCCGACTATTCTTAGTTTTCTGCTCACAAAAACTCAGTTAAAGTATAGAGGGAATCAGTGGTCATAAGGCCGTTACAGCCTCACTGACTACAGGTCACAGTAGGAATTTAAGGATGGAAGGAGGATATTTCGGCTTAGTAAGTGCAACATGAAACAGATTTCAGATTACCTCCGTAGTCAGCATTAAATATTCATCTCTGGGACTTAAAAAACAGGGGTATGAATGGACGAAGTTCGAGAGTATTGTACAATACGCCTTAGATAGGTATGTGCCTAGCGAAGGTGATAGATCCGAAAGACCCGAAAAATTTCGACAGCCATGTTATAAAGCTGCTCCGAAAGGGAAGGGAGGTTCACCACAGGTTTGAATTTAGCAAAAGCCACGAAGTTAAACAAAAGCTGAACGAAACCAAAATAATCATAAAGAGAACAGTGACTGAAACATTCTACTAATCCGAAAGTAACAACTGTATGTAATGTACAATAATCAAAGTTATCCATCCAGTCACCCAGTGTGCGTACTCCTAACAAAACGAAATGGGAGAAGGTCAAAGTACTAATTTCGCTTAAGGAGACCGTGTCTCCTTCCATTCGCTTCACGGTCACCAGAAAGGTAGATATCGAGATAAGTGACCCCATTACAGAGATCAACTAAAAGTACTCAACGGAATAAATGGAAGTCGATCTTGTGAGACATAGAATAAGAAAGATATTGCTCCTCTTCTAGTAGCACTCCACTGAAGGTCGCTGGAGGAAAGAACCGTTCCAAGTTATTCGAAAAATGCGTAAGCCATTCCTGATTTCCGTTCAATTATAGATGTAGACAGCTACAGGCCAATATCACTGACGTAAATTTGTTATATAATTTTGTAACATGTTTTATGGTCGTATATTATGATATTCCTTGAGACCGAAAATCTCCACTGCAGGAGCACCTAGACTGTGCTAATAAAGAAACTTGTGAAACCCAGCTCACTCTGTTCGGCTACGAAACCCAAAAGACAGTTAACTTCCGACGCTGAGGTTAAATACGTGTTTCTTTAGTTCCGGAAAGCGTTAGATGCAGTTCCACATTGACGCCTAGTATGAAAAAAAAGCAAGCGTACCTACTGGCTTTCTTATTGATATGAACAGTTACTAGTAAATACGAGGCGGCATTCGTTCTTAATAAGAGAGATCTTCTGATGGGCCATCAGCGCCACGGGATACGAGATGTGAGGGGCCTGGATTCGATTCCCAGACGGTTCGGAGATTTCCTCCGCTCAGGGTCTGGGTGTTATGCGGTCGTTATTCATCTGATCATCATCGACACGCAAGTCGCCAAAGTGGACTCGAATAAAAAGAATTGAATGTGGCGGCCAAACTCCCCGAAAGGGGACTCCCAGTCAAAACTACCATATTACGCACATTTCACACATTTTTCTGATGAAAAGGACCGTATAACAAAGTCCTCAAAAAAATTTCGTCTCGTGCCCATTTTCAGTTGAAAATGAACGTCACAGGAAGGCGGTTTTGCAATACTGCAATCACATGTACTACTAGAAGCCTCATTTAATACGTTGTGGACGTGCTGACTAGTTAGTGAAAAAAATGTGCTGCGGATAGAGTTCTGCGTTATAATACATGACTTCCAGCGTTCGATACCGTGTCTATATTCAGTTTTTTTTTTTTGTTTTATTTTGACCTACCCAATAATGCAGTAGTACACCGTTTCTTAAACGATACATGTCCTTCAGCTATAGTTTTTAGGTTAACATAACAATAATTGTTCAAAGATGTCAGAAATATTCACAAACAGTTAAAAATAAAATACTTGTCATAGGAGAAAAATACAGGGTGACAATTATTGAACTATATGAAAAAAACCATAAATTAGCTACAAACTACGGCACGCACAAACTTCATTCAGCATGTAAACGTCACTACAAATATTCGGATTTAGATTATGACATGTTTGAAATACATGCCATCACTGGTAATGATATGGCGCAGACGAACAGCGAAATTCTGCAAGATCCGCTGAAGTGTCGGAACATTGATGCTGTGACCTCCTGAATGGCTGTTTTCAGCTCAGCAGTGATTTTGGGGTTATCGCTGTACATCTTGTCTTTAATATAGCCCCTAAAAAAGAAACGCATGTATTCAGATCCAGAGAATATGGTAGCCAATCGAGGCCCAAGCCAGTGGCCTCTGGGTATCCTAGAGCCAGAATGCGGTCCCCAAAGTGCTCTTCCAGGATATCAAACACTCTCCTGCTTCGATGGGATCGAGCTCCGTCTTGCATAAACCACATCTTCTCGTAATCGGGGTCACTTTCAATGATGGGGCTGAAACCATCTTCTAAAACATTCACTTACCGTTCAGTAGTCACCGTGCCATCAAGGAATATCTCGCCGATTATTCCACGACTGCACATTGCACACCACACAGTCACGTGTTGAGGGTGAAGAGACTTCTAGATCGCAAAATGAGGATTCCCAGCCCCGACATGCACCACTTTTGCTTATTGACGAACCCATCCAAAGGAAAATGGGCTTCGTCGCTAAACCAAAGGATACCATGCGCATACTAACTCCCATCATGCCCTGCGGCCAATCGTCCTAACGCAAACCGTTCAGAAATTATGACGATATTATTTCATATAGTTCAATAATTGTCACCCTGTAACTACAAAACTTATCAAAGTGGAGATGTTGAACATACACTACTGGCCTTTAAAATTGCTACACCACGAAGTTGACGTGCTACAGACGCGAAATTTAACCGACAGGAAGAAGATGCTGTGATATGCAAGTGATCAGCTTTTCAGAACATTCACACAAGGCTGGCGCCGGTGGCGACACCTACAACGTGCTGACATGAGCAAACTTTCCAACCGATTTCTCATACATAAACAGCAGTTGACGGGCGTTGCCTGGTGTAACGTTGTTGTGATGCCTCGTGTAAGGAGAATAAATGCGTACCATCACGTTTCAGACTTTGATAAAGGTCGGATTGTAGCCTCTCGCGATTGCGGTTTATCGTATCGCGACATTGCTGCTCTTGTTGGTCGGGATCCAATGACTCTTAGCAGAATATGGAATCATTGGGTTCAGGAGGGTAATACGGAACGCCGTGCTGGGTCCCAACGGCCTCGTATCACTAGCAGTCAAGATGACACGCATCTTATCCGCATGGCTGTAACGGATCGTGCAGCCACGTCTCGATCCCTCAGTCAACAGATGGGGACATCTGCAAGACAACAACCATCCGCACGAACAGTTCGACGACGTTTTCAGCAGCATGAACTATCAGCTCGGAGACCATGGCTGCGGTTACCCTTGACGCTGCATCACGGACAGGAGCGCCTGCGATGGTGTACTCAACGACGAACTTGGGTGCAAGAATGGCAAAACGTCACTTTTTCGGATGAATCTAGGTTCCGTTTACAGCATCATGATGGTCGCATCCGTTTTTGGCGACATCGCGGTGAACGCACATTGGAAGCGTGTATTCGTTATCGCCATACTGACGTATCACCCGGCGTGATGGTATGGGGTACCATTGGTTACACGTCTCGGTCACCTCTTGTTCACATTGACGACACTCTGAACAGTGGACGTTACATTTCAGATGTGTTAGGACCCGTGGCTCTACCCTTCATTCGATCTCTGCGAAACCCTACATTTTAGCAGGATAATGCACGACCGCATGTTGCAGGTACTGTACGGGCCTTTCTGGATATAGAAAATGTTCGACTGCTGCCCTGGCCAGCACATTCTCCAGATCTCTCACCAACTGAAAACGTCTGGTCAATGGTGGCCGAGCAACTGGCTCGTCACAATACGCTAGTCACTACTCTTGATGATCTGTGGTATCTTGTTGAAGCTGCATGGGCAGCTTACCTGCACCCGTCATCCAAGCTCTGTTTGAGTCAACGCCCAGGCGTATCAAGGCCGTTATTACGGCCAGAGGTGGTTGTTCTGGGTACTGATTTCTCAGAATCTATGCACTCAAATTGCGTGAAAATGTAATCACATCTCAGTTCTAGTATAATATATTCGTCCAATGAATAACCGTTTATCATGTGCGTTTCTTCTTGGTGTAGCAATTTTAATGACCAGTAGTGTACATGCTATATTCAGTCGGAGCCACCAGGTTTTCACTCACTTCCTTTTAGTTTGTGGGAAGGGATATAACTGAGGAAATAGAAACAATGCCGATAATGGATCGAAAAGCACGGCGGGGTGGGTAGGGGGGATCTAGTGCACGGAAGAGTAAACGCTTAAAACTAAAATACACCTTTAAAAGTGGGATAATAAAAGCGATTGTATTCTCATTTCTGTGTTAGTATTAAATAATGGCATATGTTTTGTGTAATACCATTTGTAATTGCTGCATAGATCGACTAAAACTCAAATTCCATATCACGCAGCCTAAAACAAGAAAATAAAAGAAATTCGCCTGGACTTGAAATCGAGCTCAAGAACTCTAGTGTTCTAAGGCAAAACACTAGCTACTACACTTAGCCGGCCAACACATCTTCAGTGTATTAAATGAAGATGTACATAGGATTACCTTGTTGTCAAATTGGCTTTCTTTGGCTACCATTTTCAACTGAAAACATGCACGGTACGAAATTATGGAGAAGATATTTCTGTACTGTTTGGATGCCTGTATTCAGATACTCTGATGGGTAACGACGGAAATTCCATGAGACAGTTCGCGGATTAAGCTTTTGTGTGTAGAGAAATCGAAACGCTAGAAAGTTGTAGTCAAATGCATGTAATGGATGCTAGCCGCTGGGACAGGTAGTTGACCTTTAGTTTCCTCCCAAAGGATCTTGTGACCTAGAATACGGTCTGTTCGTGCAAGAGATCCAAAAAGGCAGAAAGAACCGTTGTTATTTGATTACACGATTGCTGAATAATCACTGGAAAAATTCACATGCATTAAATATCTGAGAGTATGTGTGCGGCTCGCTTTAAAGTGGAACAATCACTTAAAAGGAATCGGAGGAGAGACAGATAGCGGACTGAAAGACTCGGGAAGAATGGTGAGGAAATGTAGACCAGCCACGTAGAAGGTAGCTGATAAAGCCGTAAAAGGAATCGGAGGAGAGACAGATAGCAGACTGAAAGACTCTGGATGAATGGTAAGGAAATGTAGACCAGCCACGTAGAAGGTAGCTGATAAAGCCGTAAAAGGAATCGGAGGAGAGACAGATAGCAGACTGAAAGACTCGGGAAGAATGGTGAGGAAATGTAGACCAGCCACGTAGAAGGTAGCTGATAAAGCCGTAAAAGGAATCGGAGGAGAGACAGATAGCAGAATGAAAGACTCTGGAAGAATGGTGAGGAAATGTAGACCAGCCACGTAGAAGGTAGCTGATAAAGCCGTAAAAGGAATCGGAGGAGAGACAGATAGCAGACTGAAAGACTCGGGAAGAATGGTGAGGAAATGTAGACCAGCCACGTAGAAGGTAGCTGATAAAGCCGTAAAAGGAATCGGAGGAGAGACAGATAGCAGACTGAAAGACTCTGGAAGAATGGTGAGGAAATGTAGACCAGCCACGTAGAAGGTAGCTGATAAAGCCGTAAAAGGAATCGGAGGAGAGACAGATAGCAGACTGAAAGACTCGGGAAGAATGGTGAGGAAATGTAGACCAGCCACGTAGAAGGTAGCTGATAAAGCCGTAAAAGGAATCGGAGGAGAGACAGATAGCAGACTGAAAGACTCTGGAAGAATGGTGAGGAAATGTAGACCAGCCATGTAGAAGGTAGCTGATAAAGCCGTAAAAGGAATCGGAGGAGAGACAGATAGCAGACTGAAAGACTCTGGAAGAATGGTGAGGAAATGTAGACCAGCCACGTAGAAGGTAGCTGATAAAGCCGTAAAAGGAATCGGAGGAGAGACAGATAGCAGACTGAAAGACTCGGGAAGAATGGTGAGGAAATGTAGACCAGCCACGTAGAAGGTAGCTGATAAAGCCGTAAAAGGAATCGGAGGAGAGACAGATAGCAGACTGAAAGACTCGGGAAGAATGGTGAGGAAATGTAGACCAGCCACGTAGAAGGTAGCTGATAAAGCCGTAAAAGGAATCGGAGGAGAGACAGATAGCAGACTGAAAGACTCGGGAAGAATGGTGAGGAAATGTAGACCAGCCACGTAGAAGGTAGCTGATAAAGCCGTAAAAGGAATCGGAGGAGAGACAGATAGCAGACTGAAAGACTCGGGAAGAATGGTGAGGAAATGTAGACCAGCCATGTAGAAGGTAGCTGATAAAGCCGTAAAAGGAATCGGAGGAGAGACAGATAGCAGACTGAAAGACTCTGGAAGAATGGTGAGGAAATGTAGACCAGCCATGTAGAAGGTAGCTGATAAAGCCGTAAAAGGAATCGGAGGAGAGACAGATAGCAGACTGAAAGACTCGGGAAGAATGGTGAGGAAATGTAGACCAGCCATGTAGAAGGTAGCTGATAAAGCCGTAAAAGGAATCGGAGGAGAGACAGATAGCAGACTGAAAGACTCGGGAAGAATGGTGAGGAAATGTAGACCAGCCACGTAGAAGGTAGCTGATAAAGCCGTAAAAGGAATCGGAGGAGAGACAGATAGCAGACTGAAAGACTCGGGAAGAATGGTGAGGAAATGTAGACCAGCCACGTAGAAGGTAGCTGATAAAGCCGTAAAAGGAATCGGAGGAGAGACAGATAGCAGACTGAAAGACTCGGGAAGAATGGTGAGGAAATGTAGACCAGCCACGTAGAAGGTAGCTGATAAAGCCGTAAAAGGAATCGGAGGAGAGACAGATAGCAGACTGAAAGACTCGGGAAGAATGGTGAGGAAATGTAGACCAGCCACGTAGAAGGTAGCTGATAAAGCCGTAAAAGGAATCGGAGGAGAGACAGATAGCAGACTGAAAGACTCGGGAAGAATGGTGAGGAAATGTAGACCAGCCATGTAGAAGGTAGCTGATAAAGCCGTAAAAGGAATCGGAGGAGAGACAGATAGCAGACTGAAAGACTCGGGAAGAATGGTGAGGAAATGTAGACCAGCCATGTAGAAGGTAGCTGATAAAGCCGTAAAAGGAATCGGAGGAGAGACAGATAGCAGACTGAAAGACTCGGGAAGAATGGTGAGGAAATGTAGACCAGCCACGTAGAAGGTAGCTGATAAAGCCGTAAAAGGAATCGGAGGAGAGACAGATAGCAGACTGAAAGACTCGGGAAGAATGGTGAGGAAATGTAGACCAGCCACGTAGAAGATAGCTGATAAAGCCGTAAAAGGAATCGGAGGAGAGACAGATAGCAGACTGAAAGACTCGGGAAGAATGGTGAGGAAATGTAGACCAGCCACGTAGAAGGTAGCTGATAAAGCCGTAAAAGGAATCGGAGGAGAGACAGATAGCAGACTGAAAGACTCGGGAAGAATGGTGAGGAAATGTAGACCAGCCACGTAGAAGGTAGCTGATAAAGCCGTAAAAGGAATCGGAGGAGAGACAGATAGCAGACTGAAAGACTCGGGAAGAATGGTGAGGAAATGTAGACCAGCCATGTAGAAGGTAGCTGATAAAGCCGTAAAAGGAATCGGAGGAGAGACAGATAGCAGACTGAAAGACTCTGGAAGAATGGTGAGGAAATGTAGACCAGCCATGTAGAAGGTAGCTGATAAAGCCGTAAAAGGAATCGGAGGAGAGACAGATAGCAGACTGAAAGACTCGGGAAGAATGGTGAGGAAATGTAGACCAGCCATGTAGAAGGTAGCTGATAAAGCCGTAAAAGGAATCGGAGGAGAGACAGATAGCAGACTGAAAGACTCGGGAAGAATGGTGAGGAAATGTAGACCAGCCACGTAGAAGGTAGCTGATAAAGCCGTAAAAGGAATCGGAGGAGAGACAGATAGCAGACTGAAAGACTCGGGAAGAATGGTGAGGAAATGTAGACCAGCCACGTAGAAGGTAGCTGATAAAGCCGTAAAAGGAATCGGAGGAGAGACAGATAGCAGACTGAAAGACTCGGGAAGAATGGTGAGGAAATGTAGACCAGCCACGTAGAAGGTAGCTGATAAAGCCGTAAAAGGAATCGGAGGAGAGACAGATAGCAGACTGAAAGACTCGGGAAGAATGGTGAGGAAATGTAGACCAGCCACGTAGAAGGTAGCTGATAAAGCCGTAAAAGGAATCGGAGGAGAGACAGATAGCAGACTGAAAGACTCGGGAAGAATGGTGAGGAAATGTAGACCAGCCACGTAGAAGGTAGCTGATAAAGCCGTAAAAGGAATCGGAGGAGAGACAGATAGCAGACTGAAAGACTCGGGAAGAATGGTGAGGAAATGTAGACCAGCCATGTAGAAGGTAGCTGATAAAGCCGTAAAAGGAATCGGAGGAGAGACAGATAGCAGACTGAAAGACTCGGGAAGAATGGTGAGGAAATGTAGACCAGCCACGTAGAAGGTAGCTGATGAAGCCGTAAAAGGAATCGGAGGAGAGACAGATAGCAGACTGAAAGACTCGGGAAGAATGGTGAGGAAATGTAGACCAGCCATGTAGAAGGTAGCTGATAAAGCCGTAAAAGGAATCGGAGGAGAGACAGATAGCAGACTGAAAGACTCGGGAAGAATGGTGAGGAAATGTAGACCAGCCACGTAGAAGGTAGCTGATAAAGCCGTAAAAGGAATCGGAGGAGAGACAGATAGCAGACTGAAAGACTCGGGAAGAATGGTGAGGAAATGTAGACCAGCCATGTAGAAGGTAGCTGATAAAGCCGTAAAAGGAATCGGAGGAGAGACAGATAGCAGACTGAAAGACTCTGGAAGAATGGTGAGGAAATGTAGACCAGCCATGTAGAAGGTAGCTGATAAAGCCGTAAAAGGAATCGGAGGAGAGACAGATAGCAGACTGAAAGACTCGGGAAGAATGGTGAGGAAATGTAGACCAGCCATGTAGAAGGTAGCTGATAAAGCCGTAAAAGGAATCGGAGGAGAGACAGATAGCAGACTGAAAGACTCGGGAAGAATGGTGAGGAAATGTAGACCAGCCACGTAGAAGGTAGCTGATAAAGCCGTAAAAGGAATCGGAGGAGAGACAGATAGCAGACTGAAAGACTCGGGAAGAATGGTGAGGAAATGTAGACCAGCCACGTAGAAGGTAGCTGATAAAGCCGTAAAAGGAATCGGAGGAGAGACAGATAGCAGACTGAAAGACTCGGGAAGAATGGTGAGGAAATGTAGACCAGCCACGTAGAAGGTAGCTGATAAAGCCGTAAAAGGAATCGGAGGAGAGACAGATAGCAGACTGAAAGACTCGGGAAGAATGGTGAGGAAATGTAGACCAGCCACGTAGAAGGTAGCTGATAAAGCCGTAAAAGGAATCAGAGGAGAGACAGATAGCAGACTGAAAGACTCGGGAAGAATGGTGAGGAAATGTAGACCAGCCACGTAGAAGGTAGCTGATAAAGCCGTAAAAGGAATCGGAGGAGAGACAGATAGCAGACTGAAAGACTCGGGAAGAATGGTGAGGAAATGTAGACCAGCCATGTAGAAGGTAGCTGATAAAGCCGTAAAAGGAATCGGAGGAGAGACAGATAGCAGACTGAAAGACTCGGGAAGAATGGTGAGGAAATGTAGACCAGCCACGTAGAAGGTAGCTGATGAAGCCGTAAAAGGAATCGGAGGAGAGACAGATAGCAGACTGAAAGACTCGGGAAGAATGGTGAGGAAATGTAGACCAGCCATGTAGAAGGTAGCTGATAAAGCCGTAAAAGGAATCGGAGGAGAGACAGATAGCAGACTGAAAGACTCGGGAAGAATGGTGAGGAAATGTAGACCAGCCACGTAGAAGGTAGCTGATAAAGCCGTAAAAGGAATCGGAGGAGAGACAGATAGCAGACTGAAAGACTCGGGAAGAATGGTGAGGAAATGTAGACCAGCCACGTAGAAGGTAGCTGATAAAGCCGTAAAAGGAATCGGAGGAGAGACAGATAGCAGACTGAAAGACTCGGGAAGAATGGTGAGGAAATGTAGACCAGCCACGTAGAAGGTAGCTGATAAAGCCGTAAAAGGAATCGGAGGAGAGACAGATAGCAGACTGAAAGACTCGGGAAGAATGGTGAGGAAATGTAGACCAGCCATGTAGAAGGTAGCTGATAAAGCCGTAAAAGGAATCGGAGGAGAGACAGATAGCAGACTGAAAGACTCGGGAAGAATGGTGAGGAAATGTAGACCAGCCACGTAGAAGGTAGCTGATGA
Organism: Schistocerca serialis cubense; assembly: GCF_023864345.2. Lineage (NCBI taxonomy): Eukaryota > Metazoa > Arthropoda > Insecta > Orthoptera > Acrididae > Schistocerca > Schistocerca serialis. The sequence goes on from NC_064643.1 coordinate 404,156,107, forward strand.
AGCCGTAAAAGGAATCGGAGGAGAGACAGATAGCAGACTGAAAGACTCGGGAAGAATGGTGAGGAAATGTAGACCAGCCATGTAGAAGGTAGCTGATAAAGCCGTAAAAGGAATCGGAGGAGAGACAGATAGCAGACTGAAAGACTCGGGAAGAATGGTGAGGAAATGTAGACCAGCCACGTAGAAGGTAGCTGATAAAGCCGTAAAAGGAATCGGAGGAGAGACAGATAGCAGACTGAAAGACTCGGGAAGAATGGTGAGGAAATGTAGACCAGCCACGTAGAAGGTAGCTGATAAAGCCGTAAAAGGAATCGGAGGAGAGACAGATAGCAGACTGAAAGACTCGGGAAGAATGGTGAGGAAATGTAGACCAGCCACGTAGAAGGTAGCTGATAAAGCCGTAAAAGGAATCGGAGGAGAGACAGATAGCAGACTGAAAGACTCGGGAAGAATGGTGAGGAAATGTAGACCAGCCACGTAGAAGGTAGCTGATAAAGCCGTAAAAGGAATCGGAGGAGAGACAGATAGCAGACTGAAAGACTCGGGAAGAATGGTGAGGAAATGTAGACCAGCCACGTAGAAGGTAGCTGATAAAGCCGTAAAAGGAATCGGAGGAGAGACAGATAGCAGACTGAAAGACTCGGGAAGAATGGTGAGGAAATGTAGACCAGCCACGTAGAAGGTAGCTGATAAAGCCGTAAAAGGAATCGGAGGAGAGACAGATAGCAGACTGAAAGACTCGGGAAGAATGGTGAGGAAATGTAGACCAGCCATGTAGAAGGTAGCTGATAAAGCCGTAAAAGGAATCGGAGGAGAGACGGATAGCAGACTGAAAGACTCTGGAAGAATGGTGAGGAAATGTAGACCAGCCATGTAGAAGGTAGCTGATAAAGCCGTAAAAGGAATCGGAGGAGAGACAGATAGCAGACTGAAAGACTCGGGAAGAATGGTGAGGAAATGTAGACCAGCCATGTAGAAGGTAGCTGATAAAGCCGTAAAAGGAATCGGAGGAGAGACAGATAGCAGACTGAAAGACTCGGGAAGAATGGTGAGGAAATGTAGACCAGCCACGTAGAAGGTAGCTGATAAAGCCGTAAAAGGAATCGGAGGAGAGACAGATAGCAGACTGAAAGACTCGGGAAGAATGGTGAGGAAATGTAGACCAGCCACGTAGAAGGTAGCTGATAAAGCCGTAAAAGGAATCGGAGGAGAGACAGATAGCAGACTGAAAGACTCGGGAAGAATGGTGAGGAAATGTAGACCAGCCACGTAGAAGGTAGCTGATAAAGCCGTAAAAGGAATCGGAGGAGAGACAGATAGCAGACTGAAAGACTCTGGAAGAATGGTGAGGAAATGTAGACCAGCCATGTAGAAGGTAGCTGATAAAGCCGTAAAAGGAATCGGAGGAGAGACAGATAGCAGACTGAAAGACTCGGGAAGAATGGTGAGGAAATGTAGACCAGCCATGTAGAAGGTAGCTGATAAAGCCGTAAAAGGAATCGGAGGAGAGACAGATAGCAGACTGAAAGACTCTGGAAGAATGGTGAGGAAATGTAGACCAGCCACGTAGAAGGTAGCTGATAAAGCCGTAAAAGGAATCGGAGGAGAGACAGATAGCAGACTGAAAGACTCGGGAAGAATGGTGAGGAAATGTAGACCAGCCACGTAGAAGGTAGCTGATAAAGCCGTAAAAGGAATCGGAGGAGAGACAGATAGCAGACTGAAAGACTCTGGAAGAATGGTGAGGAAATGTAGACCAGCCATGTAGAAGGTAGCTGATAAAGCCGTAAAAGGAATCGGAGGAGAGACAGATAGCAGACTGAAAGACTCTGGAAGAATGGTGAGGAAATGTAGACCAGCCACGTAGAAGGTAGCTGATAAAGCCGTCGTCCGACTGATACGAGAGTAGTACTCTTCAGTCTGGGGTAGTTGCGGAACATGAATGGCAGACGAAATGGAAATGATCTCAAGAAGAGCAGCGCGTATCGCATTGGGTTTGTTTAGGAAACTGGAAAGCTCCACGTACATCCTCATTCAACTCCAGTGGCAAAACTCTACGAGAGAAGTGGAGATGCGTTATGGGTCACGGTTCCGAGAGCGTAATGTTCCCAGAAGAGTCGAGCAACGTGTTACTTCCTCCTACATGTATGTTTCGAAAAGACATAAAGATAAAATTGCAGAGATTAGAGCTCATAGGGGGCGTTAACGACAGTCGTTCTCATGGATCATTTGCGACTGGAACAGAAAATTGGAGGGAAGTGACAATGGTTTAGGATGTAATCACTGGCGCCACCGTAATGTGGCTTGCGGAGAACAGATATAAATGTCGAGGTTACCATCTCTTTCAACACTCTTGTAAAGAAACCTAATGTTTCCTTGCCCTTTATTTCTGCAGGAAGTACATGGATTCTGAAATGTTCTCCGGCATTCAGCTGGGAGATGCCGTCAAAATGAAGCACCATTTGGACGACCCACACAGCGCTGTATCTGAGGACATTTCAAAATCATCTTACGCTAGGAAACATTATATTTCACGACGCATTGATTACTGTTGTAATAGCATACGCTAGATTGAATTAGGAATTTCCTCGCTGACCGTCACCCACTTCCTTTAATAACGCTATGAGGTTTTCCTCTTAGTACTCCAAACTTGTAACTTTTTCTATTCGTTGCCAGCATCTGAACTTGGGCAGAGCAGTTCGTCTGCACCCATTACTCGTTCGGACACGTTCAAGGCAGCCTTTATAGCTGGTCAGATGGTTTTGGGAGGTATCGTTTAGCAACTTGCTGCGACACACTTTGTTAGCGATGAGTTGGCCGCTTGCGTGGTGTGGCTATAAAACAACGGGACTATCGCCGTAAAATATTTTATTTAAAAGAAATATTTATTTGTTGTCACCCTCAATATACTCCCCTCGTTTATTCCTACAACGCCCCATGCGAATTTTTCATTGATCGAAACAGTGCTGGAAGTCTCCCTCTGAGCTGCTTGACGACGCGCGCCGCTTTTTCTTTCACTATTTCAACGGACTGAAATCTTGTTGATTTTAACGCAGATTTGACTTTACGGAATAGAAAACTCTCATGGTGCTAGGTCGGGCGAATAGAGTGGGTGTGTAACAATGGGATGTTATACTTCGCTAGAAGCTTCGTACCAGACAATGTTGTATAAGTTGGTGCGTTGCCTTGATCCAGAACACATTTCTTCCACAGTTCAGGTCACTTTTCTCTTATTTTCTCACTGAGTTGAGCAAGAACCCTAGGGTGGAAATGTTGAGTAAAAGACTGACCTTCAAGAACCAAGTGAAGGTACACAGTTCCATGAATCATCATCGCTTTGAATCTTGTTTCGCTGATTCGAGCTTTTCTCGCTCTCGGTGAAATTGGGTCTTTCCATTTCATGAACTGGTGAGTAATTTTTGGATCATAACTGAAAAACAAGGATCGTCACATCTTACCACTCTTCCAAGAAATTAGGATCATTTTCATTTGTATTCAAAGTGTCAGTGCAAACATTTTCACGAGCTTCCTTTTGTTCCATGGTGAGAATTTTCGGCACCAGCTTCCCACATACTTTTCTCGTGTTAAATTGGTTATGTAAAATTTGACTTAAGCCTTCTTTGTCAATTTCTACTTTTTCAGCAATTGATGAATACTCATCCCACAGTCAGATCGAACCAGATACATACTGTTCCGACATTGTCATCCGTTTTTTATGTTTAAGAGCGTTCCAGGTGTGAGTCACATTCAGCGTCTTCTCGACCATCTTGAAAACGCTTAAACCAGTCAAAAACTCGGGTATGTGACCAACAGGCATCGCTATAGACTTATTTTAGTAAAGGATAGGTTTCAGTAGGAGTTTTTCCCAGTTTCATGTGAAATTTCGCGACAGGTCGCTTACCATAACACTTAGCATTTTTTCAGCAAAGCAGTACAACAGCTATTACACAAAAGGAGGTCAGGGCCACAGTGATTCGTGTACAGACCCCAGAGAAGCTGCATTAGACAGGAGAGGCTTCACGGTTCGCAGCTATTGGGCATCCATCTACGGCGCACACGGCGTACTTATTCTGTGACGGCACCAGACTAGTTATTTTTATAGCCACGCCTCGTGTATAGTTTTGTTAGGTTTTTTCTGAAAAGAATTTTATCGTCTTCTGATACAATGAGTAAATACGAGACTAAAAATGTTAAGGCCCATATTCCATTGCCGCTCAATCCTAGAACATTCTAGGCACTGCCTTATTGCACTCTATTGCCACTGCTCGCGTGCTCTTTCCTTTGTCCGACACGGCATTCTCTGGTTCCCCAGTTAAGAGCCCGCGCACGATACGGTGGCCTATGTGCAGTGACCAATTTTCGTCCAAAGCGTTGGGCGGGTTCATTCATTTGTTCGGAAGGGGAGGCCGACATCGTTTTGCCGCCTTTCGGCCGGTTGGCGTTGACAGGATCGAGGCGCACGCCCTGCAGTATTTTAAATGGAAGTAACACACTGCACGAAATTCGAAAAAGTTTGCGATGAGAAATACGGGTCGCTATAAATTTGCGTTTGATGCATGTTACATATGTTGCTACATATGAAATTTAGCTATCGTATCGGATTTTTCTTAACATTTGGGTGGACATGTCTGTCGAGAAAATTGATCAGTGTAACACACTCATTTGCGGTCGCGCCGCACCAGCTGTAAAACTAGAGTGAAATATTCGCAACATTCATCATATTTCATAAACTGTTTGACATACCGTAATGAGATTTTTGAAAATGAGAGCACACAAAGTGGAGAGTATTTTGCCGTGTGGTTATTATGCAAAACTTCAGTAGCTACCGTGTTATTCCATTAACTACAGGCTTTTCCGATGGAAGAATGTAATTTTTAGGACCATCGATACCTCGGCACATGAGAAATGCTATTGGTTTTGCAGCAGAAGTGAAGACATTACACGTTTATTCTGTTTATTCTGTAACGAATACATGCTTTTTCATAAGCTACTGATCTCACTTTTCCTCAGTTTCTCATTTAATAAACTTAATAAACCACTGTTTCAGATTACTCCCGCAACTATGTCTGCAAAACATGTTAGTGTGGTGTCACTGTGTAACCTCCGCTGCAAAAGAAGCAAATTTTAACATGTCAATAAGAGAAACGTGTACGTTTTACTCAAAATTCGCCAATCATGACGCTTCTCTGAAAGTTACAAATGGTTAACAAGCCAAGCGAAAATAAATCGCTGCATTTTCAGCGGAATTCTCTTTAGATGCTAACTGAAGCAGAGTTGACACCTTTTTGAATGGTCCATGCAAACGTGCGCGCGGCGAGGCTCCACTTCATATTTACAAAAAATGTGAGCGTAGGCTACAGTTTAGAGCGGCACTTCCTATCTAGTTCTTCCCCTAGAGCATCTGCCTGTAACCCCCACCACTAGCGCTTTCCCAACTGCGTATCTACTGGCCAAGGTATTCTGTGCGGACCTTTACTAGTTGTTTACGAGTACCATGCGTGCCATGTTATCATTAACTTAACGGCAATTTTACTAGTGCTTGCACACACCAAAGAATAATCAAGACCACTACTGAGAATGGATTTTACTCGATTTCCTATTAGTAGCAATAGTATGGAGAGGAACGCCCGAGGCGCACATGACTAATGGAGTTATACGTATTTTCTCGCGTAATTTTGAGAAAACCTCTGAAATAGAATCTCAACATGACAAACTTTTTCGGCTGATGCGAACTATTTAATCTATCTGGTCAATGTGGGAGTGGAATACCAAACCCTACCTATCATACACAGGATTTAACTTTATTGTTTATTCATTCTCGAACAGTTCTATATTGCTGGCGAAACACGGGTCAGCAATGACTGTGAGTTCACCATCTATGTTCTAAACCCCACTTTTTTTCCAGAATTACTTGCAACGCTTCAGTGCTCACTATTGATTGCTATCTTGTGCTGGGATTCGGCTTAAAGGTGTAGCTAAAGGCACCCATCTATCTGGTCAATTTTAGCAAACATTTTTCCACGCAGAAAAGGGTAAAGATGTTCTCCAACTATGGAACTGATAGGCGTCCACCACGCACTAGGTTTTTATGGTGTTTTTGCAGTCAACACATATGCAAACGACATTTCTCGGCTTTACTGCTATGACTAATAATCATGGATACCTGCTAACATCGTGTCGGACCTCTTTTTCCCGCCATATTGCAGCAACACGACGTGGCATGGACTCAGCAAGTGCCCTGCCTCCATAGCCTCCCATAACTGCGAAAGTGTTCTGGTGCAGGATTTTGTGCAGGAACTGTCCTCTCGATTATGTCCCATAAATGATCGACGAGATTCATGTCGGTCCATCTGGGTGGCCAAATCAATCTCTGTCCAGAATGTTCTTCAAATCACTCACGAACAATTGTGGCCCGGTGACATGGCGCATTGTCATTCATAAAAATTCCATCGTTTTTTGGGAACGTGAAGTGCGGTGTCTAAGAAACCCGCTTACTCGGTTCGCTAGACAAACATTCAAACAAATCGTGTTAATGAGTGTTATTACAAAATGAAAATTACATTAGTTAACTTCGACAATTACGCAGATGTGTCGCAAGTAAAGGGCGACATACAAAATAAGCAATCTTTTTCAGTTTAAACAATCCCAAGTCTGTGCTACATAGAGAGTACAAGCGAAGTGATCACAGCTTAAGCGACACGCTTAGAAATGGAAATCAAATAGTTGGTTGTATCTAGCAGTGACTGATAATTTAGGAAGGCCGTCACGATGAAAGGCTCGAGAAAAACGGTATCTGATGTGTAGCGGGCGTGAGCGGTACAAGAAGCGGTACTAATCTTTAATTCCAGAACACAACATGCTTAACTCTCTAAATGGAGATCGTTTTCTGGTTGGACTTTACGAATCTATGAGCGAATAATTCGAGATACCCAGGGCAAATATTTGCGTAACTGTCTTCGGCTCTTCAAATACTTCGTGAATGTGTAATGTTCTTGAGTTACTATTCCTCATTTGAAAAGTAATTACGAAACTGACCTCTATACTTTATAATAAACTCAAATAAGATTATTGTACATAGTGTATACTATCATAATCATATCGTCAGACACTTGTTATCATACTGATTTTTACAGCAGTTTCAGTAGTTTCCATATCTGCGACGAATTTTTTTGTTCGTGAGTATAAATGACCGCAGAAACGATGACTTTTATCTTGGAAGTCATTGCCCGACCTGTCGTCACAACTGGATACTCGTCGTTAACTGTTTACAGAGGCCAGACAAGATGGGTTCCATAATGTCCCACTCAAGTTCTACAGGTAAGCGTGTTGGTCAGAGAAGTTGACTGTTACGAGACCGCTCGTGGTGTTATCCTAATGGTAGCGTTCACATTCCTGCCGTGTTAAGATGCAAATGCGTAGGCTGGATGCTGATCTGGATCTAGTCTACATGTTTGTCTTTCCCCTGCAAACGACGAGGTTATTGTGATTTGTCCTTAGTCCACCATAATCGACACTTCACATCAAACGTGTTGGACAATTCTTCGTTAAGAACCTCAGGGTATAGGGGACTGACAACACGATGTCGTTGAACTGGAATTAAATGCACAAAATTAGAAGTCTACGGCTTCTGCTTTGTCATACAACGTTTACTAACGGAATCCGATACTCAGATCAAGTGATCACCCTTTGAGCAGGACAAACATCATTTTTATGAGATAATCAATCTTTCCGTTAGTATGAAGCTCCTACTCGGTCACAACACGGCATTGCGAAGCATTGTCCGTTAAAATCCTGTATTGAGAACGACGGACTATCGATTTCTCCTCCGCTTCACGTCGTCTGCTGTTCGTTATCGGCTGAAGTGATGTCACGTGACAGTTCCCACAGTATTGCGACCCCCTGTTCCATGTGCAGCATAGGAAGTGTGTTTCTGAGTTTCCACAGGAAGAATGCCAAAGTCTGTGCTTTTGGCTGCACTTTATGAGGCCAGAAGGGTGTAAAATAATATAAGATTCGTGCTGAAGCAAGACATATACAAGAAGGAATTTTTATGCATTAACTTAAATCATCTTAACATTTAAGGTTTGCGGACGACTGTATCAAGTAACAAAAAGCTTCACGGTTTCAACTTGAATAAATTCGTGGCTAAAGACGCTGTGTAATGATTTCAGGTTAATTTTTTGACGTATCGGTGCCTGATTTTTGATTGCTTCAGTCTGAAACACTTAGGTTAAGATGACATGTAACTGTGTCAGTACGTCCGTTTCGTAGTTAACTTCTTGAAGATTGCAGCCAGATTTTCATATTCGTTTGCTCACGGTTAATTTATCCTTACAGTAAAAACAAATAAAAGGAGATAAGAAAAGCATAAAAGACTTGGAAATGTACACTCCAAGGAAAAAAAAAAATCGTACTACAAAGGAAATTTTCGAATGGGACGGAAATTGGTAGATGTGATATACTAGCATACCAAAAAGTATCCGAGCGACCTGATTTGCGTTTCGCCTGACTTTGATGCAGCCCATATAACGTAGCTGTCTTGCAGGTCTTCTGATCTTTCTGCAGTGCAGTCATTTGACTATACAAAATGGATACCACAACAGAGCACTAGAGAACACTGTTCTTTAAGGTAACCAGTACAGATGCAAATATTAGGAAACGCTTCATTAGAGATGAGACAGTTCTTAACACTTGTGAACTCAATTTTATTATAACGAGTGGCAGCTCAAAATCACTACCACACTCGTTACAATCTTAGTTAATTAAATCCGTCATGTAAGTCATTCCAGCAATCTTTAGACAAAATAAAATATTTTTATGAACAGGATGTTTTGACACAATATCCGGACTCCTAAAGCTCTAAAAATTCTAAGTATTTTTGCTCTTTAAAAAGTTTTCTAACACCTGTGAAACGTCGTTCCTGATACAAGTGGTTGGTCAGAAAACCGGATGTTGAATTACCGGTTAAATACAACGCGACTAACAACGGCAAGCGCTTTATGGATATCTCAAAATTAACCGCGTGTCAAGAGTGATTTCTCCGTACTCATGATTGAGGAGTTATTTGTCCACATGCCTGAACTTCAGGATTAAAACTAAGGACCTATAGCCACTGTAACTAAACGAAGCTTTCCTACCTGACCGAGACTCGATCATAGTGACAGTCGTCATTAGTGAGTAGCCATAAAGAGACGTGAAATTTCGAAGTTTTCATCCGTATCAGTTAGCAAATCTGAAGTTGAAAATTTTTGTGCTCTGCCTGTAATTCTGTCAAGAGCCTTATCTCCGTGCAAACTAACCACGAAAAAGGTTTAATAAAATCTCGAGTGCCGTAATGTAAAGTTTTGTGACATAGACTCGAACCCAGCACGTAACCAGACTGTTAACTTGGTAAAATCAGATGTTAGATACCGAATTTTTTCACCAGCAGGAGATATTCGAATCTGAAATGAGGATAAATTTTTTTTGCCTGAACGAGAATCGAACCCGGCACCTACCACCATTGTTTTCTATCCACAAATTGTTTGCTAGCCAGTAGTGAGACGTGTGCATGTTGACTAGAAATAATGGCATCTATCGTTGTTTTGACAACACGTGAAAAGACTTTAAAAACGAAAATATTTTATCAATAATAGTTTGGTGTGCATATGCTAGGGCTTGAATTGAAACCATGAATATTTTTGTACTGGACCAGGATTCGAACTCATACACCTGCCTTTCGAGGAGACATAAAGGAGTTTGCAATCTTCGGGAAATTAACGAAGTGCTCAACTATATCATTCCGCGTGTGTTAGATACACGAGAATCCCAGTGCAGCGCCAAATTTTTCAGCGTCTCAAGTTCAAATCAGCCCTGTGATCTGAAGTACCAATGGCTCATTCAATAAAATAAAATGCTAGTGTAAGGAAGCTTACTGGCGGCAGAGTCTCTGTTTGCCGCGATTCCCGTCTCTGCTATGGCCCAACTTAAAGTAGCCCTCCCCAGTTCGTAGCGAAGGTATGATTATAATCCAGATTCTGAACTAAGGTGCAAGCTAAGGTTCTTCACTTGGCATTACTAGACGTGAAGTAAATCTGTTCGTGTGTGTTTAAAATACATGGTGGAAGTGGGAGTCAAACTCATGCCACGTAACTAAGAAACTAGGATCGGTCTCCGAGACTACTGAAGCCCGCATTTGCCACATTCATGACTGTGTCCTAATGGATGATGCGCATAGTTTACAAATTAGAAAAAATGAATAAAATTCAGTTCTCTATTGACTGGCTGATTGTCTAATTGACACGGAAATTATGCTCGTCTCGTATCAGTGGGATTTAAAGACGCTTGTAGCCATCATAGCCCCGATTCGAAGCCATTTTGAAATTTTCACTATTTCAAGAAATTTGTTAGGTCGAGAAATACATTGCAGAGCATGAAATACTATTAACGTCTTCTTCTACTGCTGCTAGACGCGACCTTGAAGGAAGCTTCTTGGCCGTTTTTAGAAGCAATTCCCCAAAAACAGCTAAATATTTAGTTCGCAGCAAATGGTTGAGGCGTTCCGCGGCAAGCTGACAGTAACAAGTACTTATTTAGTTTTTTCTATGTCTACGGAGGCTATTTACAATTTGTACAGAAACCAGATGGCAGTTATAAGAGTCGAGGGACATGAAAGGGAAGCAGTGGTTGGGAAGGGAGTAAGACAGGGTTGTAGACGCTCCCCGATGTTGTTCAATCTGTATATTGAGCAAGCAGTAAAGGAAACTAAAGAAAAATTCGGAGTAGGTATTATAATTCATGGAGAAGAAATAAAAACTTTGAGGTTCGCCGATGACATTGTAATTCTGTCAGAGACAGCAAAGGACTTGGAAAAGCAGTTGAATGGAATGGACAGTGTCTTGAAAGGAGGATATAAGGTGAACATCAACAAAAGCAAAACGAGGATAATGGAATGTAGTCGAATTAAGTCGGGTGATGCTGAGGGAATTAGATTAGGAAATGAGGCACTTAAAGTAGTAAAGGAGTTTTGCTATTTGGGGAGCAAAGTAACTGATGATGGTCGAAGTAGAGAGGATATAAAATGTAGGCTGGCAATGGCAAGGAAAGCGTTTCTGAAGAAGAGAAATTTGTTAACACCCAGTATTGATTTAAGTGTAAGGAAGTCGTTTCTGAAAGTATTCGTATGGAGTGTAGCCATGTATGGAAGTGAAACATGGACAATAAATAGTTTGGACAAGAAGAGAATAGAAGCTTTCGAAATGTGGTGCTACAGAAGAATGCTGAAGATTAGATGAGTAGATCACATAACTAATGAGGAAGTATTGAATAGGATTGGGGAGAAGAGAAGTTTGTGGCACAACTTGACCAGAAGAAGGGATCGGTTGGTAGGACATGTTCTGAGGCATCAAGGGATCACCAATTTAGTATTGGAGGGCAGCGTGGAGGGTAAAAATCGTAGAGGGAGACGAAGAGATGAATACACTAAGCAGATTCAGAAGGATGTAGGTTGCGGTAGGTACTGGGGGATGAAAAAGCTTGCACAGGATAGAGTAGCATGGAGAGCTGCATCAAACCAGTCTCAGGACTGAAGACCACAACAACAACAACATGTCTGCGGAATACTGTTTTCTGTTAAATGTCATGATCATTCTCTCCAGAGTACTTTGTCGACGTTACCCATTTCAAGAAAGAAAATTCTGCAGAAGATAAACTCTTTTCGTTGCAAGAAACTCATTTTACCTGGTTCAAGTCCACGTTTTCGCGTAATTACTCTAACTATAGTATCCACTTCAATAATGAAGACAAGTATTTCAACGTTGGAAAACTGACATGTGACTCAGACGCCTTCCACTGAGTCGCCAACCAGAAATTCTAGCTCTGTGGAACATTAGTTTCAGTAAACTGATGTAGCTAAGACTGTTTACCACTGCTGTTTCTTTCGCTACCGCCTTCATCCCTCATTGTGTGCAGGATCGGCAAGGTTAATTACGGATGTGGCATGGTTAATTGTAAGGGGTGGCCAGATGCCCTTTCTGCCGCCACCCCATACCCTCCGGAACGGAATTAGTGTACTCCAGCTGTCAGTGTCAAGTGTAAATCGTGAAATGGTGTGAATGTGTTTCAGATGTCTGCGAATCGTGTAACTGAGGTGGCATGTGGGGACCAGCCCGGTATTCACCTAGTAGGATGTGGAAAACCGCCTAAAAACCACATCCAGGTTGTCTGGCACACCGGCCGTCGTCGTTAATCCGCCTGGCGGATTCGATCCAGGGCCGGCGCGCCTACCCGAGTCCAGGAAGCAGCGCTGTTTGCCACTGCTGTTTCCGAACTGAAAATACTTAGTTGACTTTTTGGGCTCTATAACCATACTGCAACAGTAATTTAGTGTGCAAGCAATGCATGTGAATTGCAGAATTCAATAGTGCCATTGCTTCCAGTTCTGTGTATTCCTAACCCAAACTGGTCTGCAAAATTTCGGGTCCAAGGAACTGCACCATACTGACATCATCACTGTGTTCGTACTGCCAACTTCATTGCTCGTTTCACTTGCTTTTGTTATCACTGAACTAAGTCGTATGACCACCCAAGGTTTCATTTCGTCCCTCCTTTCATTCTGGGGGATTAGTTTTCTGGTCAGTAAGCTTTCTCCCTTGAAGCCAGAGCAATGTAGTCAGCAACCGTTTAAAAAACCCTCTTTTTAATGCTACTAAGAAGATTTCTTTTAACGTTGTCGTAGGTGAAGGAATTTAGTTTAACCTTAAAACATTTTAAGCAGCAATGTATACAAATTCACCGAGTAAGAAATGCTTATTGTCCATGTAGGAAGAGGTTTAAAAACAGTCTGCCCAGTCTGTACCAGGTCGATCTTTTCGTCTGACAGCACTGCATTATAGTTTGCCTAAGAGATATCACACGTTGTGTTCCTGCAGCTCTGGATATCATTACCTGAAAATGAATTTAACATTCAAGAGTATGGTACTGCTAAAAATACAAAACGGTTTATAACTCAAGGCTGAGTTCATCCTCAAACTAAGGTGTATCTACACCCATCAAAAAAAGTTTTGCATCACCTCGATTCAGAGAGTTCCAGAACCTGTACAGAAAACTGGAATAGAGATAAACATAAACATCATTTACGCCCTTTTTGTTGCTCATGAAAACCACACATTCTATGTTGTGCCACCATACAGCGAGACCTTCAGAGGTGGTGGTCCAGATTGCTGTACACAACGGTACCTCTAATACCCAGTAGCACGTCTCTTGCATTGATGCATGCCTGTATTCGTCTTGGCATACTATCCACAAGTTCATCAAGACAATGTTGGTCCAGATTGTCCCACTCCTAAACGGTGATTCGACGTACAACCCTCAGTGTGGTTGGTGGGTCACGTCGTCCATAAACAGCCCTTTTCAATCTGTCCCAGGCATGTTTGATAGGGTTCATGTCTGTAGAGCATGCTGGCCACTCTAGTCAAGTGATATCGCTATCCTGAAGGAAGCCATTCACATTATGCTCACAATGGGCGCGTGAATGGTCGTCCATGAAAACGAATGCCTCGCCAGTATGCTGACGATATGGTTGCACTATCGGTTGAAGGATGGTATTCACCTATCGTACGGCCGTTACGGCGTCTTCCATGATCACCAGCGGCGTACGTCGGCCCCACATAATGCCACCACAAAACAGCAGTGAACTTCCAACTTGCTGCTCTCACTGGACAGTGTGCCTAAGGCGTTCAGCCTGACCGGGTTGCTTCCAAACACGTCTCCGAGGATTGTCTGGTTGACGGCATATGCGACACTCATCGGTGAAGAGAACGTGATGCCAATCCTGAGCAGTCCATTCGGCATGTTGTTGGGCCCATCTGTACCTCGCTGCATGGTGTCGTGGTTGCAAAGATGGACTTCGCCACGGACGTCGGGAGTGAAGTTGCGCATTATGCAGCCCTTTGCGCACAGTCTGGTTCGTAACAAGATGTGCTTTGGCTGCACGAAAAGCATTATTCAACATGGTGGCGTTGCTGTCAGGGTTCCTCCGAGCCACAGTCCGTAGGCAGTGGTCATCCTCTGCAGTAGTAGTCCTTGGGCGGCCTGTGCGAGAAATGTCATCGACAGTTCCTGTCTCTCTGTATCTCCTCCATGTCCGAACAACATCACTTTGCTTCACTCCGAGACACAAGGGAAGTTTCCAGAACTTCCCTTGTTGAAAGCCCTTCCTGGATCAAAGTAACAACGCGGGTGCGATTGAACCACAGTATTGACCGTCTAGGCATGGTTGAACTACAGACAACACGAGCCGTATACCTCCTTCCTGGTAGAATGACTGGAACTGATCGGCCGTCGGACCCCCTCCGTCTAATAGGCGCTGCTCATGCAAGGTTGTTTACATCTTTGGGGGGGGGGGGGGGGGGTTAGTGACATCTAAAAATGGTTCAAATGGCTCTGAGCACTATGGGACTCAACTGCTGAGGTCATTAGTCCCCTAGAACTTAGAACTAGTTAAACCTAACTAACCTAAGGACATCACAAACATCCATGCCCGAGGCAGGATTCGAACCGGCGACCGTAGCAGTCTTGCGGTTCCAGACTGCAGCGCCTTTAACCGCACGGCCACTTCGGCCGGTTTAATGACATCTCTGAACAGTCATAGGGACTGTGTCTGTGATACAATATCCACAGTCAACGTCTATGTTCAGGAGTTCTAGAAACCGGGGTGATGAAAAACATTTTTTTGATGTGTGTATAATAAGGAAACAAGAGAGACCGTTTGTCCTCGCCTTCCTCCTACGATCATTGGAAGCCATATACACAAATGTTTACAGTGCTACGAGTACTTTGAACGTTGCAACTGACGTTGTCTTCCTAAACCAACAGTTCTATCTTACAACGATTTAAAGTCTGTAGAAGCGGCAGAACTCAAACCCGATACCAAGAGATTATAAACCAACCGCTTTCCTTACTTCACTATCCTCTCACTTGTATGAGGCGCTGTGACAGACTTCTGTGGTGTAGTATGTGACGTGACTGAAATATGATAGCCAGGGCAACATAATCTGCATCACAATGTGAATCTTAATTTTACCTCTAATCTCCGAAAGCAGTGTCATTATTATTACTATGTATGATGTTTAGAGACAAAATACGCTTACACGATATTCTAAACAATACTCACAAGGAACTAATTTATTAAATATTTTTTCAAAGCATGTAATCGGTAATTAATTTAACTTCTGAGACGAAGGAAGTGCTCTCCACTTCGTTTCCTCCTGCTTTATCAGTAGATCCGTCCTTGAGAAATGTCACAGCTCAAGGAATTTGATAATGGTAGCATTCTTGAGCTTCATGAAGACAGATACTATATCAGCGCCTTTCCCGTGTCCTGGGCTACACAAAATCTACAATACATCTCTCTAGGTGAAGAGAAAGGAGGAGAAAGACCACGTCAAACCTCGTGGTTGCTCTGAACGTCCACGGACTACCACGGAAGATAAAGAGAATACTACACTGAAGCGTCAAAGAAACTGGTATAGGAATGCGTAATCAAATACAGAGATATGTAAACTGGCAGAATACGGCGCTGGGATCGGCAACGCGTATATAAGACAACAAGTGTCTGGCGCAGTTGATGGATCGGATACTGCTGCTACAATGGCAGGTTATCAAGATTTAAGTGAGTTTGAACATGGCGTTATGGTCGGCGCACGGGCGATGGGACACAGCATCTCCGAGGTAGCGATGAAATGGGGATATTCCCGTACGACCATTTCACGAGTGTGCAGTGAATATCAATAATCCGGTAAAACATCAAATCTCCGACATCACTGCGGCCTGAAAAAGGTCCTGCAAGAACGGGAGCAACGACGACTGAAGAGAATCCGTTCGATGTGACAGAAGAGCAACACTTCCGCAAATTGCTGCAGCTTTAATGCTGGGCCATCATCAAGTGTCAGCTTGAGAACCATTCAACGAAACATCATCGATATGGGCTTTCGGAGCCGAAGGCCCACTCATGTACCCTTTATGACTGCACAGCACAAAGCTTTATGCCTCGCCTGTGTGCGTCAACATCGACATTGGACTGTTGATGACTGGAAACATGTTGCCTGGTTGGACGAGCCTCGTTTCAAATAGTATCGAGCGGATGTACGTGTTCGGGTATGAAGAATCCATGGACCTTGCATGTCAGCAGGGGACTGTTCAAGCTGGTGGAGGCTCTTTAATGGTGTGGTGCGTATGCAGTTTGAGTGATATGGGACCCTGATTCGTCTACATACGACTCAGACGGGTGATATGTACGTAAGCATCCTGTCTGATCACCTCATCCATTCATGTCCATTGCGCATTCCTACAGACTTGGGCAATTCCAGCAGGACAATGCGACGCCCACTCGTCCTTAATTGCTACAGAGGGGCTCCAGGAACACTCTTCTGAGTCTAAACACTTCCGCTGGCCACCAAACTCCCCAGATATGAACATTATGCAGCACATCGAGGATGAATTGCAACTTGCTGTTCAGAAGAGATCTGCACCCCCTCGTACTATTACGGATTTATGGACAGTCCTGCAGTATTCGAGGTGTCAGTTTTCGCCAGCACTACCTCAGACATTAGTCGAGTCCCATGCCACGTCGTGCTGCGGTGCTTCAGCGTGCTCACGGGGGCCCTACACGATATTAGGCAGGTGTACCAGTTTCTTTGGCATTTCAGTGCATAATCCACTGCAGTAATGATAACCCTTTCAGGACCAGCACAGAATTTATGAACTTCCTCCTGATAAGTTTGAGCAGGTCTACCATTCGTCATCGTCTTAATGAGAAAGGAAGGTGTGGAGGAAAATCGCGGGTTAAGGAAGTTTTGAAAGAACAATGTAAGGCTGCCACATTAAATTTCACACTGAAGCAATGAAGACACCCGCTTTCCTATTGGGAGAAAGTTATATTTGCGTTCGAGAAATACTTCAGCATATGTCTATCGGCCAAGCGGTGCCAGATTAAACATCAAATATGTCCATCTGAGTCAAAGGTGTGGCCGAACTGCTGTCACACTTTAGAGATAGATATCAGAAAGTGGTTGCGGCATTCTGTGGCAACTGGACCGTCCGTTAAAATATACTGCGAAGGACTGGAGGACTTAATGCTTCATTCTATACGCCTGAGACTTTCGGGAGGCAGAATAATCTTCCAACATGACCGTTCTCCTCTCTAAACAGCGAACTGTGTAAAACAATAGTTTCAAATACACGGAGACGTTGAACTCTTGGACTATCCTCCCACAGATCCTGACCGCAATACCAAAGAGCATGTATGGGCAGAGATCGAGAAAGTTGTTAGGGGTAGGAGACCAGCATCGACAACCAAGCCATAGCTGCCAGAAGCAGTTCATGACACATGGGAATAGTTGTCCTATTCTCCGGCGGCTAAATGCCGTTGTAGAGGATGACGAAAACTGGACACATTACTGAATTATTGTGTTCTTACGGAGAAAATTTTGTTTATCACAAATGAACGTTTTTTCCCCTCAAAGAAGGTAATTTTTCTTTTAAAGCATCAGATTATACATAAAACTTAGGCTGTCTGTTTCACTCTTTTCAGTCGTTAAATAGGTTTTTCATTTTAACTGGCCGGCCGGAGTGGCCGAGCGGTTAAAGGCGCTACAGTCTGGAACCACACGACCGCTACGGTCGCAGGTTCGAATCCTGCCTCGGGCATGGATGTGTGTGATGTCCTTAGGTTAGTTAGGTTTAACTAGTTTTAAGTTCTAGGGGACTTATGACCACAGCAGTTGAGTCCCATAGCGCTCAGAGCCATTTGAATCATTTTAACTATTTTACGATCGTTGATCAAAAAGACTGAGCCAAACATGAGACTATACTTTTCTATGACACAGTCATGATGTCAATGCTGATGAAGGTATAAAAGAGAAAGTATTTAGTTTTTTTAAGTCGAAAAAATGCATCACATTAATTTGTGTTCTCCTTACTTACATGCAGGCAGGACGCCAGTACCGACAAAAGGACACAGGTGATATCATTTTCTTTTAATGACGAGCAGAAATCACAGTACATAAAGAGACAAAGTGGTGCAAGACCGACGGAGTGGACGTAGTCGAGCGTTTGAGTCCATTATATTCTCAGTTATTTATTTACGAATGCTTTAATATTATGAATACTTAATAATTCTCGGTGTCCTAAACTAATGTCTTTTACTACGAATAAAATTTCATAAAAGTGACAGGATTCGAACCCCCTACCTGGAGATTCGAAACCGACCACCATAACTATAATCTTTTTTTTCTTTTTTCCCTAGACCTCTTTCACTTCAGGTGCTGCGCCCTAACACCCACACTACGCCCAAAATCCTATCTAACCTACAAACAAAATCAATATCTAGTGCCACTCCCACTTTCACCATAAAAGCGAACTAGGGCGGGTGTTTACCACCACTTCAGGCGCCGTCCACAACAAAAATGACCGAGCCAGGTGGCGAAGTGGTTAGCACACTTGACTCGCATTCGGGAGAACGAGATTCAATCCCGCGTCCGGCCATCCTAATTTAGGTTTTCCGTGATTTCCCTAAATCGCTCCAGGCAAATGTCGGAATGGTTCCTTTGAAAGAGCATGGCCGACTTCCTTCCCCATCCTTCCCAAATCCATTGAGACCGATGACCTCGCTGTTTGGTATCTTCCCCCAAACAACCCAACCCAACTCACAACAAAAATGAAAACGCCTTTGATCGTTTTACAATAATAATAATAATAAATAAATAAATAAATAAATAAATAAAGTTAAGAGATATCAATAGTCCATTCTGTGCTATACTTTCAATCTGTTCTCATATCCTGCACACTTCAATGGTCTGCGTAAGCAACGACCCGAAGTAATTCGCAAAGAGTGAACCATTCGACGCCTTGCGCCGTAAAACCGTATAGTTGCTCGTTAAATAGTGCCAGAAATCTAACAACTCTGCAATGCCGGTACGAAAAAAGTGTGACAACGCCATACCTTCAGTTCACATAGTGGCGTTATGATGAATATCAGGGTAATAAGTGACTTCAGAATGGATCAGTTAGGTGGGCTCTATGGACTGAGGCGTCCGTCACAGCAACAATCCCAACATGCGACGTATGAGGAGCCAAAAACCGACAGCCGTACCACAAACGAAACTGTGTATACCGGTGTCGACAGCGGCACATTTGGAGCAAGCTGGATAGTGCATAAACATTGGTCGGGTGGAGAATTTTTCAGTCGTCATCACATACCACAACGCTCTCACCGCGATGGGAAATAAGGGCGAGTGTATGTTACTCCACGCTTCCAGCCAACAGCCGGATGTAGACGTTCAACCACATTCGCAGGCATCGTCCGTTGAAAGTAGCGGTAGAAGTCCTTGGTTCTAGGCGCCTTCGTAGTCGGTAGTACATTCAACAAGTAACTCATGCCGACCAGACAGGTGTGAATGTGACACAGTGGTGACGCGATATGCCCAACAGGAATCAGCGGCCAGAGGACTCAAGCACCACCTCCTCAATCAGTGTACCAGTAATGGTGTCCTTGTCCGAAGCACGGAGGTGATGCATCGTTCGCAGAAAGAGAGCGCCGCTGTGACCGAGCAGTTATAGGCGCATCAGTCCGGAGCCGCGCTGCTGCTACGGTCGCTGGTTCGATTCCTGCCTCGGGCATGGATGTGTGTGATGTCCTTAGGTTAGTTAGGTTTAGGTAGTTCTAAGTCTAGGGGACTGAGAACCTCAGATGTTAAGTTCCGTAGTGATTGGAGCCATTTGAATCATAACGGGTTTGAACACCCTACCATAACTCACTAAAAGATCAATGGCCGCCTGGAACACGGCACAAGTCAAGTGTGCGGAAGGTATGGAGAACAACTTGCTTGCGAATCATATTAAGTAGTCTGCGATATGTAGTTCCGCCCAAATCCATATAGTGCGAGTTCTGCAGGTTGATAGTCTACCGGCCACCTCGCGATAGCGCTGCAGCCACGCTATCGCCGTGCATGTATCCTTTGCCTACCTCGCCAAGAAAGCTACATCGCTCGCGTAGGCACAACATTTAAAACACACATTGCGGAGGCGAATGCCTTCTAAACGTTGACGTAGACAATGAAGCGCGGGCTCGCCGGCGGCGGCGAAGAGAAAGGCAGCACTCGATAGTGAATACTGGCTAGCGGTAGCCATTGACCAGGATAGTGGAAAGGGCCCCGAGGAAGAGACGGAGAACCACACCAGCCGATACTAGGGACAGGCCCATCTTCTCTAAGACAGCCTGCAAGAAGCCCTCCTCAACTGGTCAAGCGCGTGGTCCAGGTCAACCGCTACAACGGCGCCTTCTAAGCGACATGCTGACAGCAGTACTAGCACATCCCTACAAGAGCTTAATGCCACGTATATATTATTGCCACCTCCCAGACATGTTTGATCGGCGTGAATTGGATCCTTGAAAGCAGCGAAGAGGCGAGCATGGAGTATGCGTGTGAACAGCTTGTAATCCAAATTCACTATTGTCAACGACAAGAAGTCTCGCGGTCTGCACCCCTGTTTGGTCTGGGCACTGGAATTACCATGTCCTCGAAAAATTCGAAGGGAAGGGGGGGATGCGAAGCCTGGATTCAGGAGTTCGCACCAGATCTGCCGCTAAAGTACCTCCATTAGGTCAAAAAAGGTGCTATAAAAATCAAGCAGAGGACCATCAGGTCCAGGAGATTTGTTTCTCGCGCCTCTCAACAGCGCTATGCGCAATTCTTCCAGCGTGACGGCCTCCGAGAATCTGTCGTCTCCTTGTGCCCCACCTGAAGGCTGCAGGTCGCGCAGGACTCCTCAGCGTCATTGTCAGGCCTGTGACCTACCAGATCGAGAGTCTGTGATGACACTGGAGATGGTGGTGTGCGTTTCTGCACGTTGCCGGTCTGCCGAATAACTGCTGTGAAGAGTTGCCTCTTATGATGTCTCTGTTCTCTGACAATGTGATAAAGAGAAGCACGTTCTTCTGGGATGGAATCTTTCAGTCTCACCCGAACCCGCGTGCCTTCCAGTCCGGCACCCGTGATCTGCAGGAGCTGTGCCTGTGACCGCTGGTCGGCCGTTTGGCGCTCTGGTGAAGGTTGTTGCGATGCTAGTTCCCTCAAGATCGTGTAGTAAAACTCAGAGGTCGATCGTTGTCAAATTGCCCTGTCTCCTCCATACGCTATGAGCGTGCAGCGAGTAGCTGATTCGGCACATTGTGTCCACCATCATAACGCGGAATCATAGGTACGACGCTGTCGTTCACATTTGTGCCAGGTGTCAGTGACAGCTAGATGGCAAGCCTCTTCCCGGAGAGTGTTGGTGTTAAGAGTCCATGTTGCTCTACTATGGCTCATGTGTTATCCGGGCAAGGTCATGGCGCAGATGAAGGCTTGCGGGAAGGCGTATCTGCGTCCTGTGGATCACGACGAACATCTCCGTGTCCGAGCTTGAATCGGCTTTCAGATGCTCTCCTTCCTCACACGGATGAAGTACAAACGGAGTCGCTGTTGCCGAGCACGTCGACGGTTCCGATGCAGGCCGTGACGTCGTGGGCGAACATCGAGCGAGTTTGAGTAGCCATGCCGTCGAGGTTATGTGGTCACGGTGTTGTGCTGCGAAGAGGGAGATTCGTATTGAAATCTCCCTCGTGCCCCATTTTTTTCACAAAATTATGAACTGTCCATCCGGTCATTGACTTGTCTGTTCGCTGTATTCAAATTCGTCTCTGCGTCGTGGTGTAACGTCCGTTTCCAACAGCGAAGTACAAGGAAGGGACCTCCAGACATACGTACCTCACATTTGTTCCACACAAGTACCACGTATTATATCTCTTGCATTCCGTTTTGTAAGTTTTGACTCTTGAATTCCTTTGTTGTAAAAAAGTTCACCCCCGTTTATTTGTTGTTTTCATTTCTGTGAGACGTCTACGCGGTATCTCACCTGACCGAGTGAGGTGGAACTGCAGTTAGCACACTGGACTCACATTCGGGAGGACGACGGTTCAAACCTGCGTCCGGCCATCCTGATTTAGGTTTTCCGTGATTTCCCTAAATAATTTTAGACAAATTCCGGGATGGTTCCTTTGAAAGGGCACGGTCGACTTCCTTCTCCATCGTTTCCTAATCCGATGGGACCGATGACCTCGCTGTTTGGTCCCTTCCCCGTAATCAGAGAAGCAACCAACATCTCGCCTGCTCTCACTCTTCATCACATTTACTTGCGACGGTATTATATTCTTACCCCATGACTGATATTCTATAACCAATGTATAGTGTCCCACAACTACGACGGCGTCCTTATTCCAAATCGCTCGATGTTCCACATCTTGAGCTTAAAGTGTTCACTGTTTCTATTTTGCTTCTTTTCTCACACTTCAGTACGCCTTCTTCCTATTTTTCACGCTTGATCTGTGTTCAGTGTTTGATGGGCTATCCACTGGGCCATTTTACCACTAAATATGAGGAATGTACTTCCCCGTAAGGTCGCACCGCATCCACGCCAAGCGTGGCCGTAAGTGCAAACGGCAGCTCGAAGATACATGTGTTCCGCCTTCGCAAAGCCGGTCGCAGGTGATACTCCAAATAAAAGCTTTGCGAAAGAAGCGGCGACACTTTCTGCACAACCCAACATTTTGCACGACAATGTGCGGGCGCATGCAGCGCAAGCTGTGGCTGCTCTGCTCGGTCGATGGGATTGGTAAGTACTGTCCCATCCACCATACTCCCCGGACTTAAGTCCTTGTGACTTTGATTTGAATCCGAAGGTGAAGGAACCACTTCGTGGCATTCGCTTCAGAACGGTTCCAGAGATTCGACAGGCAGTAGATGGCTCCATTCGCAACATCAACAGAACAGGCTCTGCTAACGCTCTACTACGCCTTGCACATCGCTGGCAGCGGGTTCTACACAACGCTGGTGACTACTTTGAAGGACAAAAAAATGGTTCAAATGGCTCTGAGCACTATGGCACTTAACATCTGAGGTCATCAGTCCCCTAGAACTTAGAACTACTTAAACCTACCTAACTTAAGGACATCACACACATCCATTCCCGAGGCAGGATTCGAACCTGCGACCGTAGCGGTCGCGCGGTTCCAGACTGAAGTGCCTAGAACCGCTCGGCCACCAGGGGCCGGCTTTGAAGGGACAGTAACAGGTGCAAACATGTAACTCTTTTGTATCGGTTGTGAATAAATAGTTACCACTATTTAAGTTCCAACCCTCGTATATGGACAATGCAAATTGCACAAGTCGCTTTATGTTTTTAAATGTTTTAGTTACGGCAGAAGTTTGGTAATGTGCTGTTTTTCTATGCACGTGAAAACTTGGTGTGACTCCAACTTAAAAATGTTTCATATCAAAATGGTTTTTAAGGGCTGAAGATGACAGCAAAGTCTGTCGAAACCGTTTGTTTTAAATAGAGATATATTTATGCTATTTTGGCTTTAGAATATTTTTTGAGAATAAACAGATTGCTCCTTCTGTCTTCTCAAAGTGAGAAAATTCAGTCGTATTTTTATACTTCCGCAATCCGAGCGTGTGCTGTCTCTAACGTCCTCGTCGACGTTACGGTAAACCCGACTTCTTTATTTTTCTCGTACGCGAAGGGAGCAATTACGGACGAAGTTGCCACTGTAGCGACAACCTGTAGACACTGACCGGGACGCATTCCCGAGGAGGTGGTACTCCGTCGATCCTTACGTACTGAGCGTGATAGCGACCGTGTCGAGTGGAGGAAGCGAAGCGGGAGCGCAAATCGCTGTGAGGTGAGGCGAGGTGAGGCGAGGGAACCGGCCGGCCTTGGCTGGAAGTCAGTTCAGCCGCGGCCTCCAGCGCAGCGCCACCGCCACCGCTACCGCCAGCGTGCTCGCCGCGGCCTGGAGTCTCCTCTCCTCTGCGCCGGCACTGGTGAGTCTCGACCTGAGCTGCACAGATTCTCCTTCCAGCCTGCCGGCCCCTATCTCCGGCGCAGCCATCATAGCAACTCTAATCTGCCGCACAGGAGACACAAAAGTACACGCGTGCGGGGGCTCAGTGCTTAAAGCAGGCCTACTCGGGTTTCCGCAAACCTGGCAAGATTCGCGGGACCCGTTGAGCCTGCTGCGCCTCAAAACAGGTTGTTGTGTAATTCATCCAATGTGATTACAGAATAGCTAGGTACACTACAGGCCATTAAAATAGCTACACCACGAAGATGACGTGCTACAGACGCGAAATTTTACCGACAGGAAGAACATGCTGTGATAGGCAAATGATTAGCTTTTCAGAGCATTCGCCTGTGGTGACACCTACAACGTGCTGACATGAGGAAAGTTTCCAACCGATTTCTCATACACAAACAGCAGTTGACCTGCGTTGCCTGGTGAAACATTGTTGTGATGCCTCGTGTAAGGAGGAGAAATGCGTACCATCACGTTTCCGACTTTGATAAAGGTCGGATTGTAGCCTATCGCGATACGTCGGAGGACATTGCTGCTCGCGTTGGTCGAGATCCAATGACTGTTAGCAGAATATGGAATCGGTGGGTTCAGGAGGGTAATACGGAACGCCGTGCTGGATCCCAACGGCCTCGTATCACTAGCAGTCGAGATGACAGGCATCTTATCCGCATGGCTGTAACGGATCGTGCAGCCACGTCTCGATCTCTGAGTCACCAGATGGGAACGTTTGCAAGACAACAATCATCTGCACGAACAGTTCGACGACGTTTGCAGCAGTATGGACTATGAGCTCGGAGGCCATGGCTGCAGTTACCCTTGACGCTGCATCACGGAGAGGAGCGCCTGCGATGGTGTACTCAACGACGAACCTGGGTGCACGAATGGCAAAACGTCATTTTTTCAGATGAATCCAGGTTCTGCTTACAGCATTATGATGGTAGCATCCGTGTTTGGCGACATCGCGGTGAACACATATTGGAAGCGTGTAGTCGTCATCGCCATTCTGGAGTATCACCCGGCGTGTTGGTGTGGGGTGACATTGGTTACACGTCTCGGTCACCTTTTGTTCGCATTGACGGCACTTTGAACAGTGGACGTTACGTTTCAGATGTGTTACGACCCGTGGCTCTACCCTTCCTTCGATCCCTGCGAAACCCTACATTTCAGCAGGATAATGCACGCCTGCATGTTGCAGGTCCTGTACGGGCCTTTCTGGATACAGAAAATGTTCGACTGCTGCCCTGGCCAGCACATTCTCCAGATCTCTCACCACCTGAAAACGTCTGGTCAATGGCGGCCGAGCAATTGGATGGTCACAATACTCTTGATGATCTGTGGTATCGTGTTGAAGCTGCATGGGCAGCTGTACCCGCACACGCCATCCAAACTCTGTTTGACTCAATGCGCAGGCGTATCAAGGCCGTTATTACGGCCAGAGCGGTTGTTCTGGGTACTGATTTCTCAGGATCTATGCACCCAAATTGCGTGAAAATGTAACCACATGTCAGTTCTAGTATAATATATTTGTCCAATGAATACCTGTTTATCATCTGCATTTTTTCTTGGTGTAGCAATTTTAATGGCCATTAGTCAATGTGTCTGCGTAGGTAGTTTCACTGCAGCTCATATATCATAACAGAGGGGGCAGCCAACTGAACAAAACAGACTCAAAGGTGAGTGAGGAGAAATTAAGAATCGGGGAATATACAGGGTGTCTGATAAGTCACTCACTACTTTTAAACAGTTATAATTTCCTCATTTATGAACCAATTTTGTTAGATCTACTTTTATAAGCAACAGCACTCCCTGGTGTTGTGTTCAATGTTATTTTAAACCTCCACATAAGCTCCAGTACTCTCTACGCATTTTCTTAAACGAACTGTTACGTGCGATACTGCTGCCTGTAACACATTAAGTGGAACATTGGCTTACACATCAGATATTATTACTTCCAATTGATCCAAGTTCAGTGGTTTTCTCTTGTAAACCTTCTCCTCACCCCACCCCCAGAGAAAAAAAATTGCAGGGCAGGCCACTCATGTGCGTCTGTCTCAGTTCAACGACCTGGGAAAAAATGTGCCTCGTCCTGCGTGAAGTGAAGCTGTGGGTTGTTCTCCATTGTGAAATTACTGGCCATACACTATCTTACAGCATTTCCAGGTAACTTCCGCCATTCGATGTGACAGGACCAACTACTTCGGCTGATATGATTCCACACCCTACTTCGGACACCCTTGTGCTTTTTCAACACTTTCGTGTGGGTTTTCGGTTGCTCAGTAACGGCAGTTACGTCTGTTTACAAATCCTCCAATGTGGAAAACTGCCTCATCGGTCCACAGTATGTTCTCAAAAAGTTCAGACCAATCATCTTCCAACCCAAGAAAATTTCTCCAAACTCCATTCTTCTGCTACAGTCATCAGGAAACAAGTGCTGCACATAATGTGGCTGCCACGGCGTTGAAGTGAGGTTTTGTTAAGAATCGATGCAACTGCGTAACGTGAAAGACTGCTTTCTCGAGATTGTTGACGCATTGGTAATTTCTTAGAGCTCCTTATGAACATTTCACGAACTCTGTCAACATTATCTGGTGTCCTCATAGTTCATGGTCTTCCTAATATTCTTGCATCGGGAACACTCCGTATTGTTAGCGTTTTGAAATGGCAATTTTCAACTTTTTATGTTTCCCCACTGTATGGCTCCCTCATTCAGCCCTCCATTACCTTTGTACTCGTACCATAGACCCCCAGATTTCATAACGAGCTCCTATTTTGGCCCGTTCTTGCACAGTCAATACTGGCGACTTTTTTCCAACGTAAACAAAAGAAAAATGATGTTAAACACAATGCCAAGAAGTGCTGTTTCTAACAAAAGTAGTTCTAAGAAAATTGGCTCATAAGTAAGGAAATTATAATTGTTTAAAAATAGGGAGTGACTTATCAGACACCCTACATACCAGTCACGAAACAGCCGAAATCCTCCAGGCGAAAAGTTGTCGAGTGTTTGTGAGGCAGCTTCAAATAAATCGGTATGTGTTTCGCAGAGGAAATTGCGTAGAAAGTTAAAAATTTGACCAGCCGTTTCCTCACTCCATAAATATTTTGAAAGAGGACAAAGACTTGATGGCTTACAAGTGTGTGGAAATGTGTGCTACGGACTTGAGGCTATTTGGCAACAGCTCAGCAGAAAAAAAAAAAAAAAAAAAAAAAAAAACCAGACTCTGGTGGTATGCAACGTAGCGCGATGACAGTTTAGTGCGAAAGAAAGGAGTCTTCTTTCAGACATTAACCTTTTAGATTAACATAATATGAATAACGAATTTCGTGTTTGCTAAAATCCATTTGCGACTTTTAGAATGAACTATTTTGGCCACTTACAATGAGTACAGCGAACCTACAATACACTTCCTGGAAAAGGTAATTAAAATTTGTATAGCTGGGGTCATATTTGGCTGGAGAACACTAAGGTTACAGAAAGTAGACTTCTAAAACCTAACTTTAGTTGGAGTTGCAGCATAATAGACATCCTCAGTTTCTTAGGTGCAAATGATATCAGTTTTCAGAAGCGATTGTGCTTACTACGCCAACACGTATCAGAGGTGACGTTATGATGGTTCCAATTAAGAATAGCCAGTTCTAGGTGAAAGAGGATGAAGTTGAAGAGAAAACCGTTCATAGCGAAATAAATAAATAAGCCCGAAATACACCGAAAAGGAAACTAAAGGACAAATGATATCCACCGTTTTCTGGCCTACAATGCCTCTAAATAAATGTGTATTTCATTGAGATGCGCCTTGTGATACTCGCGTAAAAAAAAGGTTTCATCAACTTCCGCGCTCTACACATAACACCACAGTGAAAGGGTACAGTATAAACTGCAACGCAGCGTAGCACTGAGGGAAAACGAGCAGGCAAGGAAGATACATTTAGCCTGCTTGGGCTGGGCGTAGCTTGGCTTGTACGGCGGTAAACCAACCTGCCCGTTCTGCTGATAACGTGCGGTGGCTTGCCTGTCTGGCTAACAGGCAACCATGGGCAGGTTAAAAGTGGAATGTACACCACTGCACTGAACCTCTCTGCCGTTGGTGCGCCATGAGACCTCTTAGCTGGAGTGTTTCGGCACTGCATAGGAAAATGCGACTTCTTGCATACGTACCAGGCTCCGTTCATCCACTAGAAAGTTGCTGTTACAGTTTCATAATGGCTGCATCTCTGTGTCCGATCGGCATCGCTACATCCTTTGAAACCATATTTTCTCAAGAACATATTTCCGACTCCATGAGTGCAAAACCAAATTTTTACCAGTAGCCGGCCGGGTTGGCCGAGAGGTTCTAGGCGCTTCAGTCTGAAACAGCGCGACCCCTACGGTCGCAGGTTCGAATCCTGCCTCGGGCATGGATGTGTGTGATGTCCTTAGGTTAGTTAGGTTTAAGTAGTTCTAAGTTCTAGGGGACTGATGACCTCAGATGTTAAGTCCCATACTGCTCAGAGCCATTTGAACCATTTTTTACCAGTACATTCCAGCATGATATTCTTTGTGTTATCGTCGTTAGTCCTAACAAGGAACCCCTTGAGTGCGAGGTCGCAAGTTCAGCTTTCAGTAAGGCTCATTTGAAAGTGTTGTATCAAAAATTATGACAGGAAAAATATTAGCTGCTAATGACTTACCATGGGCACGACAGAAAATGAATGTCTGAGAGGTGCAGAGATCCATCAGGTGTCTATATAATGTCTGTATTACACGTCACAAAATGGAAATAATCTACATTCAAGAAAGGTTCAAACGAACCATTGACTTACACTACGAACACCGAATGAAAAATGGCGCCACGCAGTGATCACAAAGGTTCGCATCGTCAAGATCGAAGGCAAACTCCTTGAGAGTTACAAACCGTGCAGGACGTTCAGCTAGTAATTCCGTCATAAAGAATGTATGTGGAATCATGTTGGTGTAACGGGCTGATGAGAACTGATGGAATGTGATGGCACGCAGCCGAATGCGAAACAGTTTGTCGTAGAGCTTATAATGAAACTGGCTGTTCTTTAAAGCGTAGCTGCAGATAGTGTGGCAATATGTTTTACAGGCACAGAAGAAACAAATATCTAGAGGCCGAGTTTTCCCGGTGGTTCTAAGTGATACGAAATGCAATGTCTTAAACTTTTCAGGAGGCATAGTTTTACACACAAACCAGAAATCAAGCAAAAGCAACTTATTTTGACCAGATATTGGCCAAAAGCAGTGCCCATACCATAGTTGTAATTCTCTCACACCCATTTTTCCACTCTTGCTTTCTGTGACGTAAATATTTCCTACCACCGCTGCAAGATCACGCACACGAGAAAGAATCGTAGAAGGCAGAGCACCTCCAACTTGTCACAGCACAATAAATAACTTTCCAGCCAATTTACCACCCAGATTAACAAATGTTCAAATGTATGTGAAATCTTATGGGACTTAACTGCTAAGGTCATCAGTCCCTAAGCTTACACACTACTTAACCTAAATTATCCTAAGGACAAACACACACATCCATGCCAGAGGGAGGACTCGAACCTCCGCCAGGACCAGCCGCACAGTCCATAACTGCAGCGCCCTAGACCGCTCGGCTAATCCCGCGCGGCCTCCAGATTAACAATCGGCACCATTGTATACGAATCCGTTAAGGTGCCGATGTTAGCTGATCTTGATACAACTCTCTTGGTACCTCTTCTCTTCAGGCTTCCTTCTATACGCATTTCCTCTTCAAATCTCAATCGATCACAGTTGAGAACAAATTCCTTACTGAACGAGGGGATAAGTTTGTTTATCTCATCTACACAATTTCGGGACGATTGCGCACTTTGGTGTGCATCGTCGAGTTGACGCTTTGTTTTGAAATTTCATTGTCTTACGTCTTCCAGTTCTGTATCACTGTTTGTAGTTATGGAACCATCCACTGCTTCCCTTGATATCACTCTAATTCATGTCGCGCGCAGTTTGATGTGCATAAAGTACTACTTCATTATCAGGCACATCCTGAAATTGCATCGAACATCCTTGAAACATGCCATCACCAGCTGTTGTAACAAGTGCGCCTTGTCCTCCCTTGTATATTCGTAATTTTTCTTGTGTACTAAACGGTCATATTGCTGCGATCATATTCAAAATCTGTTCATAACTGTTTTTCACTATGCTGCGAATGATCTTTCATGAACGGAATCATGTTTAGTGCCCACTCTTGGACTAAAATGGCTCAAATGGCTCTGAGCACTATGGGACTCAACTGCTGAGGTCATTAGTCCCCTAGAACTTAGAATTAGTAAACCTAACTAACCTAAGGACATCACAAACATCCATGCCCGAGGCAGGATTCGAACCTGCGACCTCAGCGGTCTTGCGGTTCCAGACTGCAGCGCCTTTAACCGCACGGCCACTTCGGCCGGCCCACTCCTTGGACAATGACTGTCCTTTACTACAATTCACTGGAGACAGGATATGTGGCTCCCTGCCGACAAGGATGATGAACTACATGCCTCGACACCTGTTTCACTACCACTTCCACTTGTTAAGTACATATCGTTACAATTGTATTCTACATGTACATTGTCTGCAAAGTCGAGCGTATGCGACACCACACATTCTGCTGATTCATCTTGCAGAAACGCTAATATTTCATCTACCACTTCTTTCTCACTCTGCGAAGTTCCTTGAGTTTATTTCTGACGAAATATCACCTCTGGCTACTGTTGTAGGTATAATGCAATGTTTGCTTTATTTATCGTTGCCATTGCTCTGCTTTGTATCAACACCACTATCACTGTAGCACTTCTGTGAATTACTAAGCAGTTAAACTACACTCCATAGCCTCATGCTGTGCTCACCATTGCGTACCTCCAGTTCCGCCCCTGTTGCCATCAGCAGCCAGTAGTACGTGGGGCGTTGAATGTCGTAAACATCGTGGGCATTTCTCGACCTCGCACTCAGTGGGTTCTTTGTAAAATTGTTTATTTACAATACGTATCCGTTTGAAACCTTCAACCGTTATCAACCCTCGGGCTCTTCTACTTTTTTTTTTATTTCCCTCCATTAACAACACTGAATCTTTGATGCTTCGGGACGTGTCCTACCAACCTCTCCCTTCTTTTAGTCAATATGTGATGCAAAATTATTTCCTCCCTGATTTGATTCGGCACCTCTTCATTAGCTATCCGATCTAACCTTTGGCATTTTTCTGTAGCACCACATTTCGAAAGTTTCGATGCTCTTCTTCTCTGTACTGTTATTATCCATTTTTCTCTTCCATTTAAAGCTGCAGTCCACACACACTCTTTCATAAAAGACTTACTAGTAGTCAGATTTATGTTCAATGATAACAAGTTTCGCACTCTTCAGAAAAGTTTTCCTTGGCTATTGCCAGTCTGCATTTTAAATCCTCCTTCCTAAATCACTTCAAGGCTATGGCCAATTCCTTCCCCCGACCATAACTAATCCAATTTGGTGTTCCATTTATAATGACCTCATCGTTAATGTGAGCATAAGCTCTAACGTTTTTTCCCTCAAGTCTGCTTCACGAAAAAAGCAATAGGTAAATCACAGCAGATCAGACAATTCCAAAAGCCACAAAATCTTACCGCAACTTAATGTGGATATTGAGCCAACACACCATGTACAGTGGTCCATGACAAATAATTCGTTCAAGATATCTAAACAACTTTTTCACTACATGATATAACGCATCCAGCGGAGTAATTGCTTCGATATCTCGACAGTTACGAATGCTGAGCACAAGTGATTAATATCTATATATTTCATACTGTCGACGTATCGAAGTAAGTATGACTCATTTGTCTAAAAATTGTACCAATACAGTATCATCCGATAGTGAATACAGCAATACAGTGACATACAATATGTCTATTTTCAGAATGGAACATGTCCTGAAAGTAGTCGGGAAAAGCGTTACATCTGAGGCATATTTCTGCCGGAAGAGTACCTCCTACGCTGTGTTTACAACGAAATGTGTTTTGTACACACTGACTTCGCCCACGAATACGTTTCACAGTGAACGTTAACATGGATCGAAAAAAAAATGAGAAAAGACGGATTGACATTGGTACAGTAAAGTTAATGGGATAAGATTGTCAAATAAAAACCATACGGTATTACACATGTTTCTATTATTTCTCCAGTGATCTACACAAATACGACTGTAATTTTCATTTGATTCAAATGTCCTGAATACAGCGTTTGCATCTTAAATTCTTTAATCCGTCAGTTTTACGGCATTACGTGTTATACTTTTCGTCAGTTCGGGAATGATCTTAGTTGTTTACACCGAGCGAGGTGGCGCAGTAGTTAGCACACTGGACTCGCATTCGGGAGGACGACGGTTCAGGCTCGTGTCGGAACATCCACATTTAGCTTTTCCACGATTTCCTTAAACTGCTCCAGGCAAGCGCCGGGAGGGCTCCTTTGAAAACTGCAGGGCCGATTTCCTTCCCCATCCCTGGTACAATCCGAGCTTGTGCTCCGTCTCTAATGGCCTCCATGTCGACGGGACATTAAACCCAATCTTCCTTCCTTCATTTTTCTTTTGTTATTTACAGACTATACCGTTGTGTAATTATCTCGGTTACATGCGAGATTTATATTCAAACTTCCTCTCTTTTACGTGGTTTCGACTTAGTATCGACATAATTTGATTACAACAAAAGCCGTCTTATAACCTAACCGTCGGAAAATTATTTTGAAGTTAAAAGGGGAAAATTTTAAGTATTTGAAACTTACTTTTTACCATTATAGAGCGCCCAAATAGTTTTGTACCACCCTCATGACCTACGCAGTAATTTTTAAATCGAAAGCCGGCCGAAGTGGCCGTGCGGTTAAAGGCGCTGCAGTCTGGAACCGCAAGACCGCTACGGTCGCAGGTTCGAATCCTGCCTCGGGCATGGATGTTTGTGATGTCCTTAGATTAGTTAGGTTTAACTAGTTCTAAGTTCTAGGGGACTAATGACCTCAGCAGTTGAGTCCCATAGTGCTCAGAGCCATTTTTTAAATCGAAAACCACTTTCTCTAAATAGTCTCAAAGAAATCGATGGGTTGCATTCTCAGTGCAGTTGAGTAGAGCAAGCTGGTCTCCAATCATGAACTGGCAATGCTGGTTATGTACGCTGCCCAGTCTGTCAGCATGCCTCGAAGGGTCATTTAAAGCTGAGAGTGTGCGCGCAATGTCACAGAAGGCGACTCGGCGCTGGATGCAGTCAGACGAACTGATGTACGCCATATCTATGTGATTCGAACATTCATCTGCTATCATGAGAAACAAAACTTTGCCTATTTGCCTCGTAGTTGTCACGGTCAACCACACCAATTGGTGACCGCTCTCTATTAACTACGGCTAGTATGTACAGCATGAGAGAAAGAGTAATCAACGAAATGCTAACATTCTACTAGTCGGAGAGTGAAATATCAGAAGTTTGACATCGTATGGAGACTAGAAAACCTTGAAATGGATATGCAAAGGCTCTGTCTATATAGTGTTGGACTCCATGAAGTGAAATGGAAAGATCACTAACAACAGTAGTTCAGACATATAGGTCTACTTCACAAGAAGGCAATGAAGATGTAGAGTATATGAGGATAATGAACAGATTATTCAGTATATAAAACTAGATGATAATCTAATGATCGGGGATTGGAACGCGGTACGAGGGGAAGGAATAGAAGACAATGTTATGGGAGTATATTTGCTTAGTAGCAGGAGAGAGAGAAGAGAAAGGCTAATCGAGTTCTGCAATAAATTTCAGCTGGTATGCTGCATGGGGCGAAAAGTGGCAACTGTCTCTGAAAAGTAAAAAATGTGGTAACCTCCACACGAGTACTATAAAAAATTACGCTAAATTTCTGTTAGACGATAAATAATATAAATTTCAAGGTTGTCTGTTCGCCGAAATACCTAGGGACTATAATTACGAACAACTTAAATTAGAACTGTCACAAAGAAAATGTTGTGCGGTAAGCGAATCATCGACTGCGTTTTTTGGCATACCACTTACAAAATATAACAGACATACTGAAAATACTGCGAACACTATCTTTGTCTGTCCTCTTCTGGGGTATTGTTGCGTGGTAAAGGATCCTTACCAAATGACAGAAAACACTGAAAAAATTCAAAGAGCAGCATCTCGTTTGGTATTATCACGAAACAGAGGAGTGTGTGTCACGCATAAGATAAGCGAGTTGGAGTAGCGATCATCAAAACAAAGGCATTTTTCTTTGCACCCGAGGTCTTTTCATGAAATTTCAGTCATCAGGTTCCTCTTCCGAATGTAAAAATGTGTTGTTGACTCCCACCTAGACAGAGACAAGCGACCATCGGGATAAAATGAGAAAATGCGGAGCACTCACGAAAAGAGTTGGCCCGTTATTCCTTCCACGTGCTGTTACAGAGCGGAACGGTCGAGAAGCAGTTTGAATGTGTTGCTGTGAGCCCTCAGCCCGGCACTTAAGAAAGAAATGGAGAGTAGTTATGTAGCTGTACATGAAGTAATAGCGAATACACTATTCAAAAATCACAATAGGAGGAGATGCACTTCGAAAAGGTCTGGAGACACAGAAGATTCCAGCTAGGTTACGTCATGATCAAACAGAGATTCCGACATTAGATAGTGGATTCTAAGGCATACCCAGGAGTATACAGTAGTTCCTACAAAAGTAACAGTACAATGTCTGTAGCATACTGTATCGAATTTATTATGAAAGTAGTAGATACGTGTAAGACATAAACAATAATGACAGAATTACACAGTTTCTTTCATAGCACGAGTAATAAAATAAGGCGTTGAGAGATTGGTGTAAAGGCACTAGCTGTCCTGTTACCTTGTTGGCACTTTGTGCGACCTCCTTTCTTCATAATTACCTCAAAAAAACTCTTCGGCATTGATTTTGTTAGGGTTTGTAGTTCTTGAAACGAAATTGCCGCCCAGTCTTCTCGTATCGCATTTTTCAGCTCACATACGGCCTCAAATTGGTTTCCATTGCGATGAATACGCCTTTCAAGTATTCCCCAACGGTTTCTAAGGCGTTCATATCTGGGCTACGTGCAAGCTAGGGCAAGACATCGATATCTCTATTTTCAAACAACTTTAGGTTGTAACAGAAACACGCGCAGGTGCATTATCCTATTGAAACATTGAACTTTTGTTCCCTAGATCCTCATACATTCTAATCAATTCCATCTCTGTTACCCCAGTGTACCTGTTAGAGTTCATTGTAGTGTTCAGCTAATTACTTTTACCTGCTGTTCTGTTCTAAGATCATGCCAATAATATTTAAATCCATCACACCCATCTGAGTTAAACTTCTTCTCATCACCGAAGATCACTTCACCTTATCCTGAAGCCCATGACTTCTGTTTTTCAACAAACTCCAATCTAGCCTATTCATGTTTGGGTGTTAGAGAAATTTTCTGCAGTCGTTTCTTGAATGCAAGATGTTTGTCATACATGTTTGGCAGTTACTGACATTTTTGAATCAGCAACAATTTGAGGAAGACAAATGTCTGTGGTTCTTGCTTTGCGCAAAAGGAATCGTTTCGATGCCTCAAATAATTTTCTACGTAGCCCATATTTTACGTTCTGCCCATATCGTGCGCCCAATCTAACGAATTTATCAGTACTTGAACGATTCGACTTGGCGATTTGACGAGTAGAGCCCCACTTCCTTGTACGCTCCAATTTTTGCTTTTTCATCTCACGATAACTGTTTTCCTTGTGGCATTTCACAATCGTGGTGTATGTGCACATCGGGCATTGTCCCTAAAAGTGCCGGTCTGCTGTAAAAGCACTTACACACACACACACTGACACCACCAAGAGTCGACTGCCTTTATAGTCAGTTCCACCCTCCACCACCTGAATCGTTGACGTCTTGTTACGTACTGTACTACTGACATCAAATGCGATACCACTCAACTACATTTGTTAGTATACTGGATATCATACTACTGAAAATACACTGTGCACAACTATTCCATCCTACAGTGTTAATTTTACTACAAATATCCGTGCTTTTATACTGATTTCGGCTACTGTACACTCGAATGAGTAATGATGAAGAGTAGGCTGAAGTTTGAGAGACTCGTCCGGAATAATCAGTCTGGAAAGTAATAGACTACAGAACTATTGAGGAATGATGGGTTATGTTTGAAGTTCTCTGATTCAGTAGATAGTGCGATAATGAACACGATAGTAGGTAATTCAGCCGAAAAGCAGTGGAAATCGCTAAAAAGGGCAATCACTGAAGTTGGAGTCCCCTGGGAGCTGAGTGGTCAGCGCGACAGACTGTCAATCCTAAGGGTCCGGGTTCGATTCCCGGCTGGGTCGGAGATTTTCTCGGCTCAGGGACTGGGTGCTGTGTTGTCCTAATCCTCATCATTTCATCGCCATCGACGCGCAAATCGCCGAAGTGGCGTCGAATCGGAAGACTTGCACCAGGCGAGCGGTCTACCCGACGGGAGGCCCTCGTCGCACGACGTTCTTATTATATACTGGAGTTGGACAGGCGAACATAGGTACAAGGAAGGCAACTCGAAGAAACCTTGGGGGATAGGAAAAACACTTCTATTGACGGTTAAAAGGAGGAACTAGAATAATGTTAAGGATATTTAGGAATACAGAAATGTAATTCATTTAGGAACGAAGCGAATAAGACAGGCAGAGAAGCCAAAACGAAATGGTTATAGAAAAAGTGTGAAGAAATCGAACAAGAAACGGTCGTCGGAAGGATCAATTCAGCATATAGAAAAGTCAAAACAGCCTTCGGTGAAATTAAAGTCTCGGGGGCCAGCATTGAGAGTGAAATGGAAACTCCACTGTTAAACGCAGAGAAGAGAGCGGATCGTTTGAAATAATGCACTGAAGGCCTCTCAAGAGATATGACTTGTCTAAATGACCTGGCAGAAGAAACAAACAGGAGACAATGTGGATGACATAGGGAATTCACTACTACCCAGAGTTTAACGGAGCTTTGGAAGACTTTCGTTCAAGTAAGGCAGAAGGTACAGTTTACGTTGCACCTCAATTTCCAAAATCGTTTGGGAAAGTGCCAATTACATGACTATTCAAACTGGTATGTAGAATTTAAGAGACTGAAGATATACCATCAGACTTTCTACAGTATGTTTGCAACAGGATCCGCAAAATGGCAAGGGCAGATAAGTCCGAGAACGGCCGCACAGTCAACTTAACAGGACATGCACCCAAGCTGCTGATGTATAATACAAAAGCAGAAAAAGAAAATAGAGGAGCTATTGGATGGTGATCAGTCTGATTTGCGTAAAGACGAAGGTAGCAGAGAAGCAGATCTTATCTGCACTTGATAATGAAAACAAGACTTAAGAAAAATAAACATATATTCATAGGATTTTTCTACTTAGAGAAAAAGCATCTGACGATATAAAGTGGTACAAGATGTTACAAATACTGAGAAAATAAGTAGTAAGATACAGGTAAAGACGGAAATGGGGAATGCGTACAAATACCAACAAGGAACAATAAGTTTGGAAGACCAAGAGCGAAATGCACAGATGAAAAAAATGTGAGATACGACGTAGTCTTTCACCTCTACTATTCAATCTAAGAGAACCAATAATGGGATTAAAAGAAAGGTAAAAAATATCCGGTGATGACACTGCTATCCTCTTTGAAACAGAAGTAGTACTACAGGACGTGTAGAAAGGAATGAACAGTTTGAGTACAGAACATGAGCTGAGAGTAAACCGGAGAAAGGCGATAATATTGAGAAGTAGCAGAAACGAGATTAACGATAAACTTACCTTCAAAATTGGGCTCCACGAAGTAGACGAATTTAAGGAATTGCAGCAAAAATAGCACATGACGGACGACGAAAGTAGGACATAAAAAGCAGATTAGCACAGACAAATTCTTGGCCAAAAGCAGAGTACTAGTATCAAATGTCGGCCTTCGCCTGAGGAAGAAATTTCTAACAATATGCGTTTGAAGTATAGCATTGTGTGATATGGACCGTCGTCACTGAGAAAAACAGAATGAAAGAGAATCGAAGCGTTTGAAACGTGGCGTTACAGAAGGATGTTGAAAATTTGGTGGACTGATCACGTAAAGAGTAAGGCAAAGAGTGAATCGCCGAAGAAAGAAACATATTGTAAACACTGACAAGAATAAGGGATAGGATGATAGGACATGTGTTAAGACATCAGCGAATGACTTCTTCGGTACTAGGGGGAGCAGTAGAGGGTAAAAACTGTAGAGGAAGACAAAGATTAGCATACATACGAGAAATAATTGAGCTCGTAGGGTACAAGTGCTACTCCAGACTGATAACTTAAAAAAAATGGAGGCAGATCGGAGGGCTGTGTTGACCTAAACAGTGCGCATCCTTTTTCATACGACCAATTTGTCCGCTTGGTGTTGATTACAAACAGTAAGCCCCCCCCCTCTCCTTCCCTTCCACCTCCTCACCAGTACTGCACTATGTGAAGGAACTGGACAAGGGAACACTGAGCTGGAATCTGGATCAGTGGCGTCAGATTTCGTTCACCAGTGAATGCAGTACTTTCCTAATACCTAATGATCAGAGTAGAAGATTGTGCAGGAGGGCATGTAAAAACGAACAACTTAGGTATGCAGTCCTAGAGCTTCAGGAACGACATGGGTCAGTTACGTTTGAGACTGATGTCATGTGTTGATATTGGACGCCTCTCATCGTCGTAAAGGAAAATTTGAGGGCTGATCAGTTTCGGGACAGGATCCTCCAGACTACTTTCCAGCCCTGTAGTCAACGTTTTAGTGATAGGTTCTTCTTTCAAGATGATAATGCTCTAGCTCACTGGGCGCAACACGTGAACAGTTTCAACCTGGAAGTAGGAAACAACCGAATGAAATGTTCTACAGCAGTGGTCGTCAAACTACGGATCGCTACCCACATGTGGTCCGAATAAAGTATTCGTATGGTCGTCGGTTCTCAGATGTATTTCATAATAATATGCATGTAGCAACTAACAACCAGATCCAAAAACGTTAACTAAGGTTAAGAGCTTCTTAAGGGTCTAGTAAGAAACAAAAATACATACAGGGAGAGTAATATTGTAAGATGTGCTTAATTTTTAATTAGCGTCGGTGAATTCAGCCGTAAACTAAGTAAAGCTGCCGTTGATCTCAGGGGTTGAGGTCTAAGTAGCGCGGCCACTGCGGAGTTAGAGTTTGTGAGAGGCAGGATGTTTGACAACTCACGGCTGTGACTGTCTCGTACTGATCAAATGCTACGGTATAAACTTCAAACGGAAGTAAAACGGATTCGTGATTGCGCATTACAATGACCCTCATCGTCAAATGAGGTGCATATTGTTAGCAAGAAATATGAAATTAAATTTAGGCTGTTTTAATACAACGCAATGAGTAGATGAAAAATGCCGCTCAAAACAGTAAACATTTGCTACCGTGTCTCAGTTTGCGTAACGCATTTAAATGTAAGTACAGTTACTTTTATTAATCAGTTACTTACCTGCTCACACAGACAACACAACGACACTTCGTTAGGCAGTTACAGTGTCACGGCTTTGGGGTCGCTGAAAGTAGCAGCAATGTGAAACAGAGAATTGTCGACACGAAGTTTTCCGATTCGTGCTGACTTTTAACGGTCAGTACTGGGAGCTGGTAGCCAACTTATCGTCGTCTTAGGATAGCTATTCTACTAGGTACTCATAGCATTGTAATTTATGTAGGTTAACATTTGATGATAAGATCGGTGCATATTGGCCCGAGGTGCCGCCTCACGATAACAGTATTGGCTTCTAAGCAAAAACGTTTGACGACCATATTCAGTTGGTGCAAAACTTTCTGAGCATTTTCTGGAAGGTTTTATTTATAGGACCTCAAAGGCCAATTTAAAAATTGGCGTGTGCTCTGTCAGTGCACTTTCCTTTTCAAGCACTACGGCTATTGTTAAATAAATTATACAAATGCACTAAAACATATTTTAGATATATTGGATACTAAACAGTTGAGAATATAGGCCATTAAATCAGAATATATACACCATGTGATCAAAGTATCCGGATACCTGGCTGAAAATGACTTACAAGTTCGTAGCACCTTCCATCGGTAATGCTGGAATTCAATATAGTGTTGGTCCACCCTTGCCTTGATGACAGCTACCACTCTCGCTGGCACACGTTCAGTCAAGTGCTGGAAGGTTTCTTGTGGAATGGCAGCCCATTCTTCACGGAGTGCTGCACTGAGGTGTTATATAGGACTCAGGACAGGACTCTGTGCAGGCCAGTCCACTACAGGGACGTTATTGTAGTCTAACCACTCCGCCACAGGTCGTACACTGTGAATAGGTGCTCGATCGAGTTGAAAGATGCAGTCATCATCCCCGAATTGCTCTTCAACACTGGGAAGCAAGAAGATGCTTAAAACATCAATGTAGGACCGTGCTGTGATAGTGCCACGCAAAACAACAAGGGGTGCAAGCCCCATCCATTTAAAACACGACCACACCAAACACTACCACCTTCAAATTTTACTGTTGGCACTGCACACGCTGGCAGATGAGGTTCACCGGGCATTCGCCATACCCACACCCTGCTATCTGATCGCCACATTGTGTACCATGGTACGTCACTCCACAAAACGTTTTTCCACTATTCAATAGTCTAATGTTTACGCTCCTTACTCCAAGCGAGGTGTCGTTTGGTACTTACCGGCTTGATGTGTGGCTTATGAGCAGCAGCTCGACCGTGAAATTCAAGTTTTCTCACCTCCCTCCTAACTGTCATAGTACTTGCAGTGGATCGTGATGAAGTTTGGAATTCCTGTGAGATGGCCTGGACAGATGTCTACTTATTGCGCGTTACGACTCTCTTGAACTGGTTCAAATGGCTCTGAGCACTATGGGACTCAACAGCTGAGTTCATAAGTCCCCTAGAACTTAGAACTACTTAAACCTGACTAACCTAAGGACATCACACACATCCATGCCCGAGGCAGGATTCGAACCTACGACCGTAGCAGTCGCACGGTTCCGAACTGAAGCGGCTAGAACCGCTCGGCCACCGTGGCCGGCTCTCTTGAACTGTCGGCGGTCTCTGTCAGTCAACAGACGAGGTCGGCCTATGCGCTTTTGCGCTGCACGTGTCCCTTCACGTTTATACTTCACTACTATATCGGAAACGGAGGACCTAGGGAAGTTTAGGAGTGTGGAAATCTTGCGTACAGACGTATGACACAAGTAACACCCAATCACCTGTCCACGTTAGAAGACCGTGAGTTCCGCGGAGCGTCCCGTTGTGTTCTCTGACGATGTCTAATGACTACTGAGGTCGCTGATATGGAGTACCTGGCAGTAGGTGGCAGCACAATGCACCTAACATGAAAAACGTATGTTTTTGGGCGTGTCCGGGTACTTTTGATCACATATGTATTTCCCTGCATATCGTCTCATGCCGAAAATTTCGTGTCCATATCTTCAACTGCTTGTAGGACAATTGTGGCGTCCATTTTACTTTAACACTCACTGTAGCAGTTTAGGCAGCAGTCTGCATTTGATGGTGTGATATGTTCTGTAGCTGATTCATGATGGCAACAACTACACCGGACACGGGACAGCCCTAATGCCAGGAGGAACAATGTGAGCCCAAGGTTCTCTTGTATAGGTAAAGATGGAAGACTGCGGACGTGACGGAACAACTTATCAACACTCGACTGTCTCTGGCGATAAGAATGTAAGTCGGGATGGATCACTTTCGAATTATTGGCTTTGTCAATTCTCAATTAGGAAGAATTGAATTGCTTGAAGAGGTAAGAAATATATTCTCGTAAAAGAGGTACGGAATATTTCCTCGTGACTTAATACTCCAGTGTTATCCAGTTACCTGGCAGTGACATGAGATCCCCTAGTTTTGTCAGGGAATCAGACGAATGGTCTGGTCGGTTTTTGGATAGTTTTGGTCATGAATAAACTAATTCTGTGTTAGTAAATAAACATTCTCATCATCATGCGCCTAAAAAGTTTGGTACCCGTGCAGATTTATTATGAATCCTGAAGACAGATTCAGAGTACGCAGAATTTCGGGTTAACGTGCCACCTCGGAATACAACACGGTTCGTTTGAACGCTCACACAGCTACGAAGATTAATTTGGGATGTTATTAGTAGATTTTTCACGTCGAATATTATACCAACATTGACAAAAAAAACTACGATGAGGGGAAACCCCACTTAAGGATTGCTGTAACTGTTTTTGACTAATGTTCAAGTACACTTCATAGTGACTTCTGTTTTCTGGCCTAATAGGTTTTATGCAACGTCACAATGAAGTTCTTAAATGCAAGGGTGCATTTCTAATCAGAAATGCGTAGTCTCTGAATAGGGGCACCACAAATTGTACGCATTAATTTTAAACTCACTGATGCCCCTGTGCTACGGGCTGTATTCTCCACTCCAAAGATGATCTGATTGGTTTGTTGGTTGATTTGGGGGAAGGGACCAAACAGCGAGGTCATTAGTCCCATCAGACTAGGGAAGCTTGGAGAAGAGAGTCGGCTGTGCCCTTTCAAAGGAACCATCCCGGCATTTGCCTGAAGCGATTTAGAGAAATCATAAGAATGACGTGAAAGAGGAAAGGGATGAAGGAGGGGTGGCTGTGTTTCTCAATAACACAAACAACTCCTCTGCTCTCTATTTGGTTACTGACATTCAATCACTTTCCGTCGAAGTTAACGTGGGTCAAAAGAGCGCTATATGCTCTCAGTGCCTGCCCTCACAGGAAGTAACAGAGTCTGCGGCTATAGTGGATCTTGTAGACCATCTCCCCTGACCATATCTCCTCCTGGGAGGCTTCAGGGCTTGTATTGTGTTACGGGACTCAGACTCTACGTGCCGCAGAGGTCGAGTTATGAGAGCCCCATAATGTCTCATGAGCTGCGCATTCTCAACTTGACAAACCAATCATTTCAACGCTGTTACTGGGTCATGCTCAGCCATAGACCTCTCCTTCTGCTTGTAGCCCTCGTAGATTTTGATCAGCGGGAGCTTACTGATGACCTTCTTTCCAGTGACCACTTCCCAGTCTGAATCCACCTAACCAGGTGGTGCGCCCCCTGAAAGGAAGCCACTAAGATGGATGATCAGCAGAACTAACTGGCAACCCTTCAGCCAGCTAGCTGTGTTTGAACACCGAGCCAGCGTTCAGGAATGGGTGAATCACATTACATGTGTGATCCACCATGCCACCGACTTATCCATCCCGCAGTCGTCCAGCCATCTTATGCGGCAGCCTGCACCTCGGTGGATTGATGAATGTCGCTCAGCCACCCCATCAGGCGTGCGGCTCTGCGATGGTTTCGGTACCTCCCTACGGCGGAAAACCTCGGAGGTTTTGGAGTAAGGAAAGCCGAAGTTCGACGCATAATCATGGAGAACGAGAAAAGATCATAGCACTGATCTTGGATCCTTGTACAAGTGGAGTGGACGAGAAAGTATGGGAAGCCATCAGGAGGATTTCTGTAAATGCAGTTGGTTGCCTATAACAGCGGTGCTGAGGCAGGAATGTCTCCATATAATGTCCAAACATAGCCCAAACAATGGCAAAACATTTTGTGATGACTACTGCCATTACCAGCTAGGATCCTGCGTTCCGCCACTACCGTGCCGCCGTGCTGACGTGTGATTTGGACTTCAGAACCAACAATTCTCACTCACACACTGCCCTTTCTCCATGTGGTAGCTGGATTCGGCCCTGTCTGATGCTCTTGGTACTGCGGACAGTCACGACAAAATCCTACAGCATTCTGCGGACCTTTCAAAGAACACCGAAGGAAATCGCCTTACAATCTTTTAATTCGATATGACGGACAAAAAAATGGTTCAAATGGCTCTGAGCACTATGGGACTTAACATCTGAGGTCATCAGTCCCCTAGAACTTAGAACTACTTAAACCTAACTAACCTAAGGACATCCCACACATCCATGCCCG
Source organism: Schistocerca serialis cubense (assembly GCF_023864345.2). Taxonomy (NCBI): domain Eukaryota; kingdom Metazoa; phylum Arthropoda; class Insecta; order Orthoptera; family Acrididae; genus Schistocerca; species Schistocerca serialis. The sequence continues at coordinate 404,200,030 of NC_064643.1, forward strand.
AGGAAGGATTCGAACCTGCGACCGTAGCAGTCTCGCGGTTCCGGACTGAGCGCCTAGAACCGCTAGACCACCGCGGTATGACGGACAGGAGAGTTTCCAAAATGTGGAGGGAGGCAATTTTGATACCTATCCTCAAAACCGGAAAGGACCGACGTGTCCCAGTAGTTACCGAACGTCGCCTTAAGGGACTGTGAAGGAAAGCCCTTGAAGCGAATGTTAGGCCGCGTCTGGTCTGGATGTTAGAGACCAGGGAGCTCTATAGCCGCTCTCAGTGTGGACTCAGGAGATATCGCTCCACTGTGGGTAACTTGATCCTGCTAGAGACGACTATCCAGCAGACTTTCGTATGTAATCACCATTGCATAGGGGTATCTTTCGCCATCATAACGCATACGGCACTACTTGGAGGCATAAAATGCTCAGTCAACTTCAGCAATGGGGCATGGCAACCTCCCCATAAGCATTCGGATCTTCTTATCCAAACACTTTTTAGGTACCTCGTTGGTGATGTGTTGTGATACAGTTTTGAGCAGGAGACTGGTGTTTTCGAGGGACGTGTTTCCTCCTTGCCATAGCTATTAACAGTATAATGTCACAGGTAAGGATCCCGTGCAATGCTCCTTGTTTGTGGACGGTTTTATAGTTCCTTCTCTAACACATCTACTCGTCATATTCGTCAGTTACAGTTTACAGTGACGAGGATGATTGAGTGGGCTGCAAAGGCGGGTTTTACTTTTTCTTCAGATAAGTGTGTGTGTGTGTGTGATTTCAGTCGTTCTCATTGTATTTTAATGTACCTAACAATCATACGAGGGAGGCGATTCTGCATTTTAAAGAATCTGTGAGGTTTCTGGGCCTCGTTTTTTATGGTTACGACATCTACAAGGCCTTGAAAGATCTTGAAAGTCTTTATCGTCACCGCTTTTGAGTTTTACTTTCTGTCTTTAATTGGGATTTAATTAATTCAGATCTCAAGTGGCACTTGAAATACCATTGCGTAGTATTTACTTAACTTTCAGCAGCGATAAACGTGAAACTGGGGTCCAAAATTATCTTTGACTTATTCAACGAATTATGTCTTTAATACAAAAGTTAATTATTGAAAAATCTCAAGCATTTCTTTACTATTACTTTCAGATAAACAATAGCCCACATACAACAAGAATTAAGTTTCATTCAACATTTTAGTGTTAGTTGGTCAAGAGTGTTACACTGACATTAACAAGTATGTTCAATAGATACATGTTGAGGTGTGATTACATTTTACCTCGACTGATTGTTTTCGGCTACAGATCAGCTGAGGATTCTGACATTATTTACATTGCCTTAGGAGGGGTTAGATCGTGCCACTTCACTGAAGTCGGTTTTACAACTTGTGCCACGAAAATTTATATAGTCCACCTATTCAGGAGCGGTCTACTGGAAAAAGGGGCATCCAAAAATCAGGGATGGACGTACAGACTCTAGTAGTTAGTTTAAAATTACATTTCCATCTGATATGCATGTAGTGTTACGATATACACTGAAGCGCCAAAGAAACTGGTATAGGAATGCGTATTCAAATACCGAGATATGTGAACATGCAGAATACAGCGCTGCGGTCGGCAACGCCTATATAAGACACCAAGGGTCTCGCGCTGTTGTTAGATCGGTTACTGCTGGTACAATGGCAGGTTATCAAGATTTAAGTGAGTTTGAACATGGTGTTATAGTCGTCGCACGGGCGATGGGACTCAGCATCTCCGAGGTAGCGATGAACTGAGGATATTCCCGTACGACCATTTCACGAGTTTAACGTGAAGTCAAGAATTCGGTAAAACATCAAACTTCCGACGTCACTGCGGCCTGAAAAAGATCCTGTAAGAACGGGAGCAGTGACGACTGAAGAGAACTTTTCAACGTGACACGAGTACAGACCTTCCGCCAATTACCGCAAATTTCAATGCTGGGCCATCAACAAGTGTCAACGAAACATCATCGATATGGACTTTCGCAGTCGGAGGCCCATTCGTGTACCTTTGATGACTGCACGACGCAAAGTTTTACCCCTCGCCTGGACCCGTCATCACAAACATAGGACTGTTCGTGACTGGAAACATGTTGCCTAGTCGGAGTCTCGTTTCAAAATGTATCGAGCGGATGGACGTGTTCAGGTATGGAGAAAACCTCTTGAATCCATGGACCTTGCATGTGAGCAGGGGACTGTTCAAGTTGGTGTGGCTCTGTAATGGTGTGGGGCGTGTGCAGTTGGAGTGATATGGAACCCTGATACGTCTACATACGACTCAGGCAGGTGACTTGTACGTAAGTATCGTGTCTGATCACCTCATCCGTTCATGTCCATTGCGCATTCCGACGGACTTGGGCAATTCAAATGGTTCAAATGGCTCTGAGCACTATGGGACTCAACTGCTGTGGTCATAAGTCCCCTAGAACTTAGAACTACTTAAACCCAACTAACCTAAGGACATCACACACATCCATGCCCGAGGCAGGATTCGAACCTGCGACCATAGCGGTCGTGCGGTTCCAGACTGTAGCGCCTTTAACCGCTCGGCCACTCCGGCCGGCACTTGGGCAATTCCAGGAGGACAGTGCGACGGCTCACTCGTCCAGAATTGCTACAGAGGGGCTCCAGGAACACTCTTCTGAGTTTAAATACTTCCGCTTCCCACCAAACTCCCCAGACATGAACATTATTGAGCGTATATGGGATGCCTTGCAACATGCTGTTCATAAGAGATCTCTACACCCTCGTACTCTTACGGGTTTATGGACGGCCCTGCAGGAGTCACGGTGTCAGTTCCCTCCAGCACTACTTCAGACGTTAGTCGAGTCTATGCCATGTCGTGTCGCGGCACTTGCGCGTGCTGGGGGAGGGGTGGGGGGCTACACGATATTAGGCAGGTGAACCAGTTTCTTCGGCTCTTCTATGCATATCGGCAATACATAAATACAGATTTACAGTAGTCGTGGATTATTGTTATTATTACATTGTTTTATAGACACTTCCGTTACAAGCACAGCACTTGTTTGGGCGATTGGTAAATTTTATAGTCTCTTTGCATTTCGAAAATATTGAAAACTGCACATGTGATGATATCTTTGCTCATTTTTGAACGATAAGTTTTCGATTACCCTTACAAAATTTCGAAAGTTCTTTAGCGTTGAAACAATAATTTTTATACGATTTTTTTATATTGTGATGAAGTGGTGGTTCTTGACGAAGCCGTCGAGGCAGGTGGATCTGCGACAACTCGCCGGACAGCTGATAAGTCGACTCCAGGACCCTCGAATTCGTACAGGAACACCAGCAGGTCAGCGGAGATGCCGAAGGAAGTCGACAGGCCTCAGGGATGGCAGGCGATTTTCTTCCGATGGTCAGGCATCATCTGGCGTTCATGAAATATAACCGATTGGCATTAATACACACACAAAGTTTGGTGCTTTTTCTAAAAATTCTTTGGTTACTGCACATTTAACATAAGGATGCTCTTGTCATGTTTGTGATTGTTTATGGTGACAGTTTTTTTATTGGTAGCATAGTCGTTTGCGCTATACGTCCCATAAGGTGTGCTGTTGTACGCGAATTTTCGATTGCCTTCAGCAGCGCATTCGCACTCGAAGAGTCTCCATATTTAAGTTCGTCACTGAGTAGGCTGTGTTTTGGGGGAACATTGTACATTCAAACGACTCTCATTCTACCAGAATTTTAGCCGCAGCGTATTAGCGTCTCCCAAAGTTTAGATGGCAACAGAAAGTCCAGCAAACATCGATTTAGGTTCCATTCAGGAGTTCTTTCGCACGATGCTACTGTCGCTCACGAACTTCGGGACTTCACATCAGGTAAGTGATCAGCACTAGATTCATTGTACACCCCAACGCTAGTACTGTCACACGATTCATTCCTCGAATACCACTCAAAAGTTCACGACTTTCAATGGAAGTCTTAAATAGCTCTGACTTTGACGTAATTCACCATTAGGTATCATTTAGAATGTGAGGTTCTTACGTTGTCACATATTGGAATTGTGCTACTATAGGATGGGTGTACGCAGTCCACGACGGTTACTTTGCGAGTTGTGCACTGTTTGTAATCATACAATTCTCATAAAACGTATGTAATGATAACTGATTACTGTTGTTGTTGTGGTCTTCAGTCCAGAGACTGGTTTGATGCAGCTCTCCATGCTACTCTATCCTGTAAAAGCTTCTTCATCTCCCAGTACCTACTCCAACCTACATCCTTCTGAATTTGTTTGGTGTATTCATCTCTTGGTCTCCCTCTACGGTTTTTACCTTCCACGTTGCCCTCCAATACTAAATTGGTGGTCCCTTGATGCCTCAGAGTATGCCCTACCAACCGATCCGTTCTTCTAGCCAAGTAGTGCCATAAATTTCTCTTCTCTCCAATTCTATTCAATACCTCCTCATTAGTTATGTGATCTACCCATCTAATCTTCAGCATTCTTCTGTTGCACCACATTTCGAAAGCTTCTATTCTCTTCTTGTCTAAACTATTTATCGTCCACGTTTCACTTCCATACATGGCTACACTCCATGCAAATTCTTTCACAAACGACTTCCTGACACTTAAATCTACACTTCATGTTAACAAATTTCTCTTCTTCTGAAACGCTTTCCTTTCCATTGCCAGTCTACATTTTATATCCTATCTACTTTGACCATCATCAGTTATTTTGCTCCCTAAATTGCAGAACTCCTTTACTACTTTAAGCGTCTCATTTCCTAATGTACTTCTCACAGTATCACCCGATTTAATTCGACTACATTCCTTATCCTCGTTTTGCTTTTGTTGATGTTCATCTTATATCCTCCTTTCAAGTCACTGTCCATTCCGTTGAACTGCTCTTCCAAGTCCTTTGCTGTCTCTGACGGAATTACAATGTCATCGGCGAACCTCAAAGTTTTTATTTCTTCTCCATTGATTTTTAATTCCCACTCCGACTTTTCCTTTTGTTTCCTTTCCTGCTTGCTCAATATACAGATTGAATAACATCGGGGATAGGTTACAACCCAGTCTCACTCCCTTCCCAACCACTGCTTCCCTTTCATGCCCCTCGACTCTTATAATTGCCATCTGGTTTCTGTACAAATTGTAAATGCCCTCTCGCTCCCTGTATTTTACCCCTGGCACCTTCAGAATTCAAAAGAGAATATTCCAGTCAACATTGTCAAAAGCTTTCTCTATGTTTACAAATGCTAGAAACGTAGGTTTGCCTTTCCTTAATCTATTTTCTAAGGTAATTCGTAGGGTCAGTATTGCCTCGCGTGTTCCAAAACTTCTACGGAATCCAAACTGATCTTCCCCGAGGTTCTTCTACCAGTTTTTCCATTCGTCTGTAAAGAATTCGTGTTAGTATTTTGCAGCCGTGGCTTATTAAACTGATAGTTCGGTAATTTTTACATCTGGCAAAACCTGCTTTCTTTGGGATTGAAATTATTATATTCTTCTTGAAGTCTGAGGGTATTTCGCCTGTCGTATACATCTTGCTCACCAGATGGTAGAATTTTGTTAGGCCTGGCTCTCCCAAGGCTGTCAGTAGTTCTAATGGAATGTTGTCTACTCCCAGGGCCTTGTTTCGTCTTAGGTCTTTCAGTGCTCTGTCAAACTCTTTACGCAGTATCATATCTCCTATTTCATCTTCATCTACATCCTCTTCGATTTCCATAATATTATCCTCAAGAACATCGCCCTTGTATAGACTCTCTATGTACTCCTTCCACCTTCCTGCTTTCCCTTATTTGCTTAGAACTGGGTTTCCATCTGAGCTCTTGATATTCATGCAAGTGGTTCTCTTTTCTCCAAAGGTCTCTTTGATTTTCGTGTAGGCAGTATCTATCTTACCCCTAGTGATATGCACCTTTGCATCCTTACATTTGTCCTCTAGCTATCCCTGCTCAGCCATTTTGCGTTTCCTGTCGATCTCATTTTTGAGACGTTTGTATTCCTCTTCGCCTGCTTCATTTACTGCATTTTTGTATTTTCTCCTTTCATCAATCAAAATTCAATATCTCCATTAAGGTTCATAAAAACTTAGAATCACCTTTTCTCGTACTGACGTACTGGAACGACTCTAGGCATTTCTAATGCATTTAGCAGTTTGCTTGATTTACTATACCGTTCCTACTGTCATGGAAAAAGGGCAGTTTAAAATGTTCACAAGTTTATACTATAACATGAAATACGCCTTATTACTATACAGAAATAATAAAACAGACTAAATTTTTTTTTAACTACTGGATATTTCAGGCCTTGATCTTGATATATTCTGTTAGATTCAAGAAACGCAAGTTAATAAATTCCTTGGTGAGGAATATTCACAACCTTATACTGTACAGTGCTCTTGTTTTCATTATTTATGGGTTCTTTCTTGATCCAAGGAAAAGAGTAGGTGGACCGACAACACGTTTTATGTGGTTTCACTTGCGTATGATATAAATATCCTTTTATTATACCAGATTCCTCAGTGGCTAGTCTTACGTGCTTCTACAGCAAGCTATTGAATTCGTTACGTTGGTCCCCACTTACACACTCAGACTCAGATACTTTACGTTGCAATAAAGTTTCTAATCCTCTGAAGTCAACGCTGTTCATTGAGATTTGAGTTCCTTCAGCTGGGTTAAACAATAGGCCACCTTGTGTGGAACGTCAACCCCTGTAAAGCTAATTTTCACCTTCTGACGCCATTTGCCATTTTGGTTTTTGTTTGGAACAAATCTAATACCAGTTATTTCTCGTCCACCTTCACAAATCGTTTCCCTGCACTGACGTCGATCTTGCGTCCCCCTATTGCGAAAAGCCGATCCTCAGAATGCAACCAATTGACAAATTATCGGATACAAGGAACGCGCTTTTGAATGCTTCATTACCTGTTACAATCTACTTGTATCTTCCAGCCAACATCCTTGGATTTCGTACCAATAGCATCTACTACTCTACAGTACTGAACTGGCAATGTGTGTGTATGTGGGGGGGGGGGGGGGGGGGAGGGGGAGTCTTCCTTCTCACACATCTGTTTATAAAATATCAAAGGAAATTATGTTCGCCAAAGCGCTTGTGTCAATAATTACAATGGCAAGTACTTTACCTACAGTTGCAGCAGAAGCAGCTTGAACTACTGCATTGTTTTGTTCAAGGCAATGATTTGGATTTGATAGTAACTCATCACTATACCAAACCCACCGCTGTATCTTATTAAATTAATATGTCTAATGTATTGGCTCCTACACATACCTCAACCACAGACTAAAGGGCACGATGTGATCGACATTAGTTTATCGAATGGGCCGTAGATGGTGTGTTGATTTCAGTTACTACTGTTAATAGAACCGGATGGTTCGGTGGTGTTCAGTTTTGAGGATTAGTACTATTACTTCTTTGTACATGGTTAAGGTTTGTTGAATCACGTTCTGCGGTATGGCATTCTGTTGACGGTTAGGCAATTGCTGGCCATGCCAGGAATCTACCCTGTTACTGTGATTGTTACTATTATCATTGTTATTATTATTATTGTTATTAATATTGTAATATATCCTGAATTATACTAATTTTCGTATTTTCTCTTATTGTTGCACGGTGGCCTGTTATTACCATCAGTCGCACGTTTTTGCCTAAAATTATTTTTTTATTTTAATGAACTACCGTTACCATTGTCTTTATAGTTATGGTTGTTATTCTGGTTGTTATATTGTTCTTTTCCCTTATTATAATTATTCCCATTGCCGTGATCATATACTTTCGTATCCTCGTGGAGTAGATCTGTCGAACCTGCAACTGACATCAACTTTTCCATGTCAGTTTCTGGAACATACAATTTTTCCTCAAGTGCACGGCCAATTTTGCTTTCAGAATTCTTATAACATCTCTAGTTAAAATCGGATCACCCCAACAACGGGTTTCATTTATATATTTCTCAAAGTATTTACGTAGCGTTCCTTGTTTGCTATTGCAGTATTCTGGGCTATACACATCTTTTTGCAAGCGTTCCTGATATCACGGAAATCAATACTTCGCCAGCAAAGCTGTCCGATTTTGTTCATAAGAATCACAACGATCAATTATTTCAGATGCCCATAGGGCTCCATCACCCTGTATGTGTGATATGACAAATTGTATCTTTTGTGTGCCTGTCCATGACTTGGAGAGAACATCACGAAAACTCTTTATAAGCACAACCGAGTGGGGTCCTCCTTTATCGTGAATAAAAATCGCAAACTATCGGTGTTCTTGCTTTAGTACTGACGACAGTACGGAGCTTCTGTCTCGCAAAGCGAGTAATTTTTACGTGGGCTAATGTGATTCATTTCATCGCGATAATGTGTGTCAGGTTACGGCGAAGCATAAAACACGTCGTGCTATTGCCTGCTAGAGCTCGGGTCTCGCTTAAGTTATTAGGTACAGCTGAAAGTTCTTGCTGTAGCTTATTCATATGCGCCTCGACACTTCCTTTTCATTTTGGAATTTTGTTCATAATAACATATTTAATATGGCCTAATCCTGTTTTCATTTTGTCATTCACTTCTAAATGGTTTTCTATAACTTCTGCACTCACTTTTGGACTACAATTGTCAACTCATTCCTCAAAGATTCGTTGCATTGCGTGTCCTTTTGGTGCAGTCAACTAACGAATTCTTTGTTAAACGTGTTACTTTGGCCAGTTAAAGGTTCTGTAACTTGTTCATCTTCCTTTTGTAGCCAACTAAAAAAGTTCATCATTTATGTGACTACTCTGCGACGTTAAATTTTGTACTGTATTTTGTAGCTCAGTTGGAGAGTCTTGTAATGCTTTATCTCGGATTGTAATTGGGTTACCAATTTGGGTAAGCCTTTATATATAAGTTTCAAACTAGGTAATTCCTTTGTGGTTGTTCTGAAAATCTGAGGTTAGTTTAGTGACTGAGCGGATTGCCAAACGTTTAAAATTATTTTATGTACGCTGTCTGCTCATTAACTAAGCGCTCAAAATTTTCTTTCATGTAAACAATTTGCTCATTAGCATTATGTTCAACACTTTTGTTCACTTGCCTTATTTGCTCGCTCGCCATTTGTAAAGAATTTTGCTATAACAACTTGGCTAAACATCTATGCTATTCAGCGAATGGACCTGGCACGGGAAAGGTAATTCCACCAGTTTTGCTTTGCTATCCGCGGCAGAACTTCTACTTTCTATTTCTTAATCAGGAATCCGCCGATCTTCAGGGTCTGATTCCTGATTGTATACATTGGTATTTTCCGTATTCGGGTTCATTTTTCCTATCTTTTCCCATTTACCATTAATTAGGATTGTCTGGTCAAATCTGCAACTACTACTGATTCAAATGTGAATTTTATTGCACAGGAATGAGTACTTCTTACTAGCAACATGATTTAGCAAAAAACCAGTCTATCAGTTATGGGACACGATGCCTTATTAGTGCCTAGTGTCTGCCATTTTATGGTGTATAACTTTAACGATATTCTTAAAAATATCTTCACACGCTTCTTTTCACACAATTCACAAAATGATAAAATGAGAAAAGGCTGTCATCAGCGACTTTTGCAATCCTAACTTCGAGTCACAAAGATTTGCTCGAGAAAAGCAGTTTCCTTACCTTCGAGGTTGCGATCGGTAGCAGCGGTTATTTCTTGATTTTGATACTTTGATTATTCTCTTCTTTCCTTTTCCATTCAGTTAGTTTGGTTCTTTCATCTCGTTCAGGGTTGAAAACATGAAAAATAAGACATATACATGATTACAGAATAGAAATTTACAAAGATATACTACAATATCTATATTCTTAAAAATTTCTTTTTATTTTTATTACTGGCAGTCCTCGCTGAGATCGCCAACTTGAGCGTCACCGCTTTCGAGTTTTACTTTCTGTCTTTAAGAGGGATTTGATTAATTCAGATCTCAATTGGTACGTAAAACACCATTGCGTGCTATTTACTTCACTTGCGGCAACGATAAACGTGACTACTGTGCTCCAAAAGTTGTCCTTGACTTATTCTTTAAAAATTATTAAGCTAGTGACGAATCTCAAACATTTATTTACTGTTTCTTTCAGAATAACAACAGCCTACAGTTGGCTTGGAAGCAATTCATTTGGTTTAATTCTGTCTCCAGGTTCTTACTGACTTTCACAGTATGAATTTTAAAGTTCGTAAAGATGATCGGACTTCTGAGCAAAATGAAAGTGATTGCAAGTTCTATCGTATTTAATGAATGAAACTTAATACTATCGCAGTTGTCAACTGTAATTAAACACTAAACCCAAACGAAAAGCTTCCGAATTTAACTATCTAAAGGTTTGAAATAGTTCTGAACATTCGTCTGCAAGTAATTAGAAAGGAAATTGTGAAGGAAAAAATCAGGTTGAAATGAAACTCTTTCACTTTAACTGCTCCACAGAACTATCTACAATATACAGTGCGACAACTCTCGTTAGATCTCATCACATCAGCGAATGCGAATGAAGACGGAATGGCTGATTTTGCCATTGTTTGTTCCTTTTATAATAGAGTACACATGAGTATCTTTGTCCACTTTCTTGTACATTACAGTAATCGTCGTACAATGTTTATGATGGTCTCTGCTTTTTACACAGACGATAAATATTTCACGTATTAATTATTGTTTAACTTCATTTTAATTACAATAATTATGAATTAAATAAAAAAAAGGAGGGATGTCTTTAAGTATGGCTGTGACGCCGTAAGTCTTAGTGCCTTAGTCACAGGTCTTCGGTAGTGGACAGGGAGCGATTCCTTCAGTTTCATAGAGCTTTTGTACGATCGCGGCAAGACTATGTCTGTACAGTGCACGTGTCAGCGATATCTCTTAGCTAAAGACTATGAGGGGATCAGGCTGACCATGGCTGATTATGGAACCGCTGCATCTCTAATCTTTGTGTGGGAATCGCCACTGATCATTTGGCGATAACCTGTCATAGCACATAAGGTCCTCGCTGCTTCCACTTCACCAGCACACGATGCTGTTGTTCGTCTAGCTATAGAACACCTTTTCTCCAATCGCCAACGAGCAACAAGGCCGTTTGGGATTTGCGTGAAATGTGTGGTGGAGTCACTTAGTGTGAGGCAAGTGCACATCCAAATCCAGGGTTGAAACCAACTGCGCCGGCCGTGGTGACCGAGCGGTTCTACGCGCTACAGTCTGGAACCACGCGGCCGGTACGGTCGCAGGTTCGAATCCTGCCTCGGGAATGGATGTGTATGACGTCCTTAGGTTACTTAAGTTTAAGTAGTTCTAAGTTCTAGGGGACTGATGACCTTAGAAGTTGAGTCCCATAGTGCTCAGAGCCATTTGAACCATTTTTTGAAACCGACTGCCACGCTGGTTACTGCACAGGCAAAGAGCAATTTTAGATTGAGAGAGTTAGTGCGTTACAAGAGAGGAAGCACTCCTGTATCATTTTTACTACCACATTTTACGATATTTTAAATGAGCGAACAACTATATGGCTGAATCTAGCTAGGGACTTCGTTGGTTGCTATTTTGCTTTCGCTGATCGTGGTCCCAAGATCCGATTGCCTCAAGTATTCACTGTATTTGTGGCAAAATTGCGATCGATCTTGAGGGCACTGGAACAGGAGAGATGTGTTACACTTGCTGAGTTCCTCGCCTGTTCCGATTCTTTTTTTCAACAACACTTATATCCAGTAGGTAAAGCAATCCAGAATACCCAGGATGCCCTTCTCCACCTACAAAGGTTGGGGACGGAAGTGTCTTTCTACTGAGTGTCAGGGCATATAGACAATAAGGGCGACGGACCTGGCGGATGTAACGGCGAAGAAATAGGGATGGGAAAAACCGACTGGTTAATACGGATACCGGTATTTTAGTTCTTAGTAACCGATATTTTTCGGTATTTGTTTTCGTGATTTGTTTGGCCTCGGTTATAACAGGTGTTTTTATTTTTTACTGATAACTGGGTAAAAAACCAAATATCAGTTAGCCATAACAGCAGTGCTAAAATTTTTAGTCTGATTAAACTTTTGTAAAGAACGAGTCATTTTTATTCTTAAATTTGCATTCTTTTGGAATATTGTGTTATAGAAAATAATGAAAATCGATCGGTGCTATTTTAATAACAATGCCGACAGAAACGAGCAACAAACACGTGGCATAAGAATTGGTACAGTGCTGATGAGACAGCAATGTACCTTTCACCACGTGGCATTGTCTATTAGATGGTACACGTATACGTGCAGTGTGGAAGACTTGTCTCTTCTGGTCTGTATGGTAGATTTTCAACGTCGTCGTAGGACATCAGAGTTGTTTCAGAATCCCTAGTCCGGAATTATTTTGCGAAGTGCGATACAAATGAAGTACACCGCTGCATTTGATTTAAAAGATTAAAACAGGAGGAATTACAACAAACCTGCGACATAATGTAAACAGAAAATTTGAAACGTAACAGTTCATTCACAGTTTATAATAAAAATAGAAAGCGGCTAATCTTCTGCCTGTCTATGCACAACGTGCCTTTATCTGCTTTTAGCCCCTGAAAACGGACAAATTAACGCGAAAATCGGAGATCTCATCCTCTGTTTTCGCCCTTTAGCACTTACTGTACATAATGTCCGGAAAGCGATATGATCCCCGATTACAACATGATTTTTGAGCAGAGTGTCAAAAAATTAGAATCAATTCTTTTGTAGTCGTCAACCAGTTACCACTTTTAGAGAAAAGCAGCTGATGTATCTTCAAACTGAGGGAGTCAAAATTTTGCAATCTCTGCTGGATTTCTATGTTTATTACAGTAAACAATAGAAAACAAACCGAAAATCAGTTATTTCATAAACCGGTTATTTCGAGCAGTTGGATCAACCTGGTTAAACTGGCGTTGAAAGAAAACGATATAACCGAAAACCGGGTGTTTCAGCGATAACCATCATCCCTACCAAGATGTCTCGTGATTATAATTCAGTGCGCCGTCCCCCTGCATGCTGTCTCTGTCAACTTACTGTTGAGGTGCTCAGTTCTGCGTGTATGGGAAGAAGAGTGACTGGAAGTGACAGGCAATAAGGTGCGTCTCGTGAAGTCAACAACTCGGCTATGGCGTACCTCTTTCGAGCCGCGACGCCAAGGAGATGATTTCCTTCTCACTCGTCTCCACACATATTTGGCCCTATGAAGCATGGCTTCCTGCTCCGGCGTGAGCACCGTGCAGTATGAGGTGCTTGTGGCGTACGGATCACAGTGCGCCACATTTTAGTGGATTCTCTTTAATATTCAGACAAGAGGGCAGCAGCTAATTTAGCGACAGATTGGCCCTCTATTTTACCTGACAATCAAACGAATGTGGTGCGACTTTTAACGTTTTGTGAAACGCCCCATATGCTCCCTAAAATTTTAGGGATAAATTTTAAATGTCTTTTCAGGGAGCCTGACTAACCCACGTGTTTTGTAAGTGATTAGGCAATCACGTATCTCTGCGCTGTCATTTTTAGCTTTCCTGTTGAGACTGGAAGAGAGTAATTCTCTTTGACTTCCTCCTCTTTGTTTTATAACATTTGTAGCCGTTTTCAACACATTCGTTCCTACTATTTTTCTTAAGGGCACTGCTAACCTCGCCGTTGAACGCCCATAACCTGCACATACACACACACACACACACACACACACACACACACACACACACACACTTGTAGTTATCGTTTTTTATGTTCTTCACTGTAAATGGGTTGATGTCTGAGTTAGATTAGCAGATTTCGTAAACTAATTTACCTCCTTTTCTTTATCTTCTTGAAAACTCAGTTATTTTTAATCTGTCTCAGTTTTATTAAATATTCGCTGTCAGTATTTTTCAAAATGTTGTTAAGGTCAATAGTAGCGATACTTCTCACTTATAAAAAGTACTAAAATGAACAAAGTGACAACTGCCGTTTGACATACATCTGCAGGCGATGATCAAAGAAGTAATCGCATGCAGCCATTATAAAGTGATCGCCGCATCATTCCATGCGTGATCAAGGTAAAATCTTGCAAATCCAGAGTAAGACTTAGCGTTCTATTGTAGCACACTGTTTCGTTGTGTCAGTTGCTTAAGCCATTTCTTGCATATGCACTTGAAATCACAAAACAGAGGACTGAAACAGGTCGCACTCTACTCGTCTTCTGCACAGTCCACTTTCAAAATTGCAACGTATGTCATGATTGTTCCTTGAAATTACGTTACATTTCTCGGCTCCCACATTTTGTCTTACTAACTGATTTGCCATAAAGCTGAGAAATGTTGAGATAAAATATTCTACAAAATTATAACTTCAAAGCGGAGGAGGAAATCGCAGTCGCGGTTGATAAATGTAACTATTCTCACTGTTGTTACTCTTTTTAGTACAAAAAAAAAATGGTTCAAATTGCTCTAAGCACAATGGGACTGAACATCTGAGGTCATCAGTCCCCTAGACTTAGAAGTACCTAAACCTAACTAACCTAAGGACATCACACACATCCATGCCCGAGGGCCGGCCGAGGTGGCAGAGCGATTCTAGGCGCTACAGTCTGGAACCGCGCGACCGCTACGGTCGCAAGTTCGAATCCTGCCTCGGGCATGGATGTGTGTGATGTCCTTAGGTTAGTTAGGTTTAAGCAGTTCTAAGTTCTAGGGGATTGATGACCTTAGAAGTTAAGTCCCATAGTACTCAGAGCCATTTTGAACCATGCCCGAGGCAGGATTCGAAGCTGTGACCGTAGCAGCAGCGTGGTTCCGGACTGAAACGCCTAGAACCGCTCGACCACAGCGGTCGGCTTTAGTACTACAAATAGTAAAATTTCGAAAAGGGACTTTTTATATTGGTAGCTATCGTTTTCATGACAGTCATTGCCACGTTATTAGAGACGAAGATATGCAAAACAGACAGATAAACTTTCATAGAAAGTGTTGCTTGTGATTTAACAATATTTAAGGACACACAGATTGGTATAATAACGTTTACTAGAATCTGCAGTGTCATGATCACCGTTCTCTACTTCCATGGCTCCTTCTAACATTGGTCTTAGGCGCCATACTGCCTTCCGACATGTGCATACAGTGTATTCTTGTTCCTTGATCTGTAACCTATACTTATCAGAAATCCAGGCGACAGGACTTTCACACACGTAACAGATGAAGCAGTACACTAGCAGCAACCGTGATTCATAGTCATGCGGGCAGATCTCTTTGGCTACGCTGTGAGAGGCAAGCGAACTTCTTAGGCACTGCTGCCGGTTGTTCCCACGGACGAGAACTCAAGGTCGCCGGTTCGCTCGTAGGTTTTTCCCGTTTCACTGCACGCTACGGTCGTCAGGCCATTACGTATTCTCCGACAGATCTACAGTAACTGTGTTTTCCGCATTTACTATTTAGTTTAGGTTGAAAGGAGATTACCTGCAGCATTTATTACAATTTTACGTTTTACTTATTGTACAATAGTTGGAATAACATCTGTATTAGGAGAGACTGGATTCTTATTCTGTAATAACATTCTTGTGTATACAGGGTGTATCATAATTAATGGCGTAAACGCATACAGTTGAAAGTACACGAGACTAGAAGCAAACATACCTCAGTAAACATAGGGTCGGAAATGCATACCTTAAGAGCTACGAGCAGTTTTTCATCTTAGATACTGTGAAACTAATCTCTTCTACTGCAAGTTCTTTGCTTTCCATATTTTGGGAAGTGGTAGTATGGACCAAAATAAGAAAAAAAAATGTCCAGCATTCCTCATTCAGGCCTCACGCAGGGCGCCCAAGGTCTACTACCGCAGTGGATGACCGTTACCTACGGATTATGGCTCGGAGGAACCCTGACAGCAAAGCCATTATGTTGAATAATGCTTTTTGTGAGGCTACAAGACGTCGTGTTACGACTAAAACTGTGCGCAATAGGCTGCATGATGCGCAACTTCACTCCCGACGTCCTTGGCGAGGTCCATCTTTGGAACCACGACACCATATAGCGCGGTGCAGATGGGACCAAAAACATGCCGAATGGGCCACTCAGGATAGGCATCACGTTCTCTTCACCGATGAGTGTCGCATATGCCTTCAACCGGACAATCGTTGGAGACGTGTTTGGAGGCAACACGGTAAGACTGAACGCCTTAGACACATGTCCAGCGAGTGCAGCAAGGTGGAGGTTCCCTGGTGTTTAGGGAGGGCGTTATGTGGGGCCGACGTACGCCGCTGGTGGTCATGGAAGGCGCCGTAACGGCTGTACGATACATGAATGCCAGCCTCCGACCGATAGTTCAACCATATCGGCAGCATATTGGCGAGGCATTCGTCTTCATGGACGACAACACGCTCCCCCATCGTGTACATGTTGTGAATGACTTCCTTCAGGAGAAAGACATCGCTCGGCTAGAGTGACCAGCATGTTTCCAAACATGAATCCTATCGAACACGCCTGGGATACATTGAAAAGCGCTGTTTACGGACGACGTGACCCACCAACCACTCTGAAGGATCTGCGCCAAATCGCTGTCGAGGAGTGGGAAAATCTGGACCAACAATGCCTTGATGAACTTTTTGATTGCCACGCGGAATACAGGCATGCATCAATGCAAGAGGACGTGCTACTGTGTATTAGAGGTACCGGTGTGTAGAGCTGTCTGGACCACCGCCTCTGAAGGTCTCGCTGTATGGTGGTTCAACATGCAATGTGTGGTTTTCATGAGCAATGAAAGGGGGGAAATGATGTTTATGTTGATGTCTATTCCAATGTTCTGTACAGGTTTCGGAAGTCTCGGAACCGAGGTGATGCAAATCTTGTTTTTGATGTGTGTGCATTAGCAGTTTTAGTACAGTAATTGAAATTTCTGCTTATAATTAAAAGATTTAAACCTGGAGTTAAGTAATTGATTAGCGAACGTTACGTTACATTAAGGGCTTTATTTAGTCTTGAAGAACCTGAGGGCCTTATTACCGGAGCTCTTGACTTTACTGTCGTAATGTGTACGCTATTGTTGACACCCTTGGCTTCTGAACCATGGTATAGTAATCGACACGGTGCTTGCCCGCTTCCCCGCTTGTCCTGCACATGTACCCAGGCGGCGCCCCTGGTGGCCGTTAGCTTTCGCTGGAGTTTTGATTCCAGTTGCAACTACTAAAAATTTATGTTTTCCGGATATTCTGTTTTATGGACGGTTTTAAGCAACTGCCTTTTCGAGCTTGCCCTGTCCTGTGATCTAATGTAAAGAACCTAAGAATATATAGTTCCTGCACTTGAATTTACGAAAATTTACGGTACTTAAGTTTTTGAACATTTAAATTCCATCTTTAATTCACTGCTCTTGATAGTCAGCTTAGTCTAACTTGGTTGTACGCTTCTTATAACTCATTGGGAGATTGCCAGACTTAAAGTTGTAAATTTTCCCTCTTTCTCGGAGGACTGATTCTTTTTCCTGATTGTTGTGTAATTTAATTTAAGAACCTTTACTTAATTCCGCTGTTATACTTGTGTGGATTTTATTTAAGGGTCTTCAGGCCATTTAACATTTTACATTACTTTAACTTGTTGTCCACTGAGTTTTAAGAGTGGCTCCTGTGGGTGTAAGGGTGGCTTAGACCTACTTATTGTGATAAACAGCAGTTATTTCGATTATTGATGTTTCGTTTTAAATTTGTTTGTGTAAGTGAAGGTTGTTGTTCAAATTGATATTTATCTTGTCTTAAAGACTGCTTATGTAAGAGAAACTTGTCGTTCACTATTATATATCAGTTGCAAGAGAAGATTATGCTTTTAATTATCATTCTGGTTATTGGCATATTTTGAAATAAATTTGTAATATCTTAAGGAAAAATTATTTGTTCAGCCTATCCTTTGTCCATGCTATGTTCGGACATTTCACCGGATAACAACAGCTGTTGGGGGCCCAAAAGTGTCGGTATACCTATATGATCCAAAGAAGTGCCCCCTAAAGGTGACAAAATTAAAATCAAAGTGATTAACTGCCAAAGCGTTCGCAACAAAGTGCCAGAATTTGACGGCTCCTAAAAAGCTGTGGAGCACCCTTTATACTAGAAACACAAACCAGTTAAAACACTAAAAATTATAGCGGTGAGACATTTGGAGAAAATTCAAGTTTTTATCTAAATAATAGGCTAATGGTAAAGGGGATGACGTATTTAACGCAGTAGACAAAAGAACTCAAACCCATCCAGATAGAAAATGAAACAGCATATTAGATTGATTGAGCAAAACTCAGTATCAAAGTGAGCGTAAACTTCTAATTGGAGCCTTCTGTGGATCACCAGATTCATTCTTAAATATAATCGAATACTTAAGAAGAACCCTCAGTTCGATAGTAGATATTTTCTCCAGTGAAACTATCATCGTCAGAGGAGACATTTATCTTCCAACAGGCAGTTGGGATAATTACAATTTTGAAAGTGGTGGACGTGACAAGTTATACTATTGTAGTAATAAATGCGTCTCTAAAAAGTACCTAAAGCATAGTTTGGATGCTTACTTATGATGAAAAATGTTGTCTACAATGGCAATAAATAGACCTGACCCCATTGAAACCGATATCGGTGACCATGGGTTGCTTGTCCAAAAACGGTTCCGAAACATAGAGGAAACTAAAAAAAGTAGCAAAATATGTTGCTTGTTCAAAAACGGTTCCGAAATATAAAGGAAATTAAAAAATTAGCAAAATATATAAGTTAAGCAATTTAGATAAAGGGTTACTTGTGCAATATATTATTGAGAACCTTGAATTATTTAGCTGTGGACAGGAGCACGTAGAATAAACATGGATCAAGCTTAAAAGAATCATTGACATGCACTGGAGACAAATCTAGTAGAGTAGTTCATGATGGGAGGGACCCTCAATGGGTACAGCCATTATAAAGAATCGTCTAATAAAGTGGAGACTACTGCATAGTTGGTATAAAACGAAACGTTGGGCAATGCCTTGAGAGGAGAGAAAAAGCAAGGCAATTACCGAAACTTGCTCCGCTCAGTTCCTGGTTTACACCCAGAAAGTATCAGGAAATTGAACTATTTAGCACAATAAAACTGAACTTATAATTGTGGAAATGAATAAAACTTAAATAATTTATGTATACAAACCACCCAGATAAACATTTAAGCATTAATATTCTTTATCTACCACACACACGAGATACAAGCACCCAGTCGTCTTAGGGAACTTTAATTGCCACAGTACACAGCTGCACTAAAGTGTAACTATTAAAGCTAGCGACTTCCTTGAACAGTGGGAAGAGGATAACCAGATGTGTTCGATCCATGACCAACATGCAACCACCATCCTTCAATAGCGGACGATGGAGAAAGACTTACAACCTTGATCTGATTTTTGTAAGGGAAGATCTCGGCATCTCAAGTCACAAACAAGGCCAGTTAAAATGGAAATCAGGCCTAATGTCCAGCCCTTAAAAATAACATTCAGATGAAGATGTAACTTTAAAAGAGTAAACTGGGTGGATTTCAAAAATAAGCTCGACGAATTGCTAAAACTGATTGACCAAAGTCACAGCACTTTGATAAATTTGTACGAGCTGTTAAGGAAGCCTCTGTTTAGATAATCCCAAGAGGATACAGGATATAGTATGTACTTGGTTTTAGAGAGGAACACAAGGATACATAAGAAAGGTATTTTGATTTCTATAATAAGAATCCTGTTTCCAAAGAAACAACTGAGTCTGCGGAGAAATTGCTAGCAGCTTTAAGGGATCAAAGGCGCCAGACTTGGACGAAGACTGCTGAGGACATAGACATGACGTACAGCATTAGGAAAGTATGGGGATTTCTTAAAAAACTAACAAATGAGCCCACAATAGGAACACCGCACGTAAATGTAACATCTGACCAAATAGCCAGCCATCTTTTATAAAATGCAAAACTGACCAAAAAAAATAAAACAGCTAGGTTCAGCCTGAAAGTAATCTAGGGAAAGAAAAGTAGCGTGTCGGATGTAGAGTTTTCAATGGATGAGCTAATACAGATCATAAGCAATTTCAAAACAGGAAAAACTGGATGGACGTTGCTTCAGAAATGAAATAATTAAAAATCTGTCCGAAAACACCAGAAAGTGGTTATGGAGCCTCCTCAGTTGCTGGTAGAGGACTTCGAAAATTTCCAGAATATGGGGGCACACAAAGGTCATTGCAGTTCTCAATCCTGAGATAAACACAAATAATCCCAAGAATTTTCGACCAATATCGTTACTGTGTATACTGCTAGAACTGTTTGAAAGGCTAATAATGAACAATATAGGTGAATATATTGCCAGCTGTCTAACTGAAGAAGAGGCAGGTTTCCGCCTAGGGAAATCCTGCATGAGTCAGGCTCTCAACCTCAATCAATTTGTTAAAGACGTTTTTGAGAGGGGTCTTCCAAAAGAAGAAATGTTCGTTGACCTAACCGCAGCGTATAACACGATAAAACTGAGAACTCTCATGTATGAAGCTGATCTGATGACAAACGCTGACAAAAAAAAATGTTCAAATGTGTGTGAAATCTTAAGGGACTTAAATGCTAAGGTCATCAGTTCTCATCAGTCCGTAAGCTTATACACTACTTAACCTAAATTACCATAAGGACAAACACACACACCCATGCCCGAGGGAGGACTCGAACCTCCGCCGGAACCAGCCCCACAGTCCATGACTGCAACTCCTTAGACCTCTCGGCTAACCCTGCCCGGCGCAAACGCTGACAGATTGGTAGAAATTCTTAAGGCACTGCTGTTCAATAGAAGATTCTTCCTCGGATTCAAGCGAAAGAGAATCTGATGGAGAAATCAGAAGAATGGGCTGCCACAGGGTAGTGTGAGGCTGCCACTGTTTTTTAAGTATATACTAATGGCCACCTACTGGAGAAGAGGCCAAATCATTTATTTGCGCAGATGACAGGGCAATAGCGTACCAAGCAAAATCTTTTAAAGAAATTGATAATGGATTGAGCGAAGATCTCACGACGCTCACAAACTACTACAGACGTAATAATCCAAACCTAAACCCTAGTAAAAAGTAAGTGTGTCTTTCTCACCTTAACAACCAGTAGGCAGGAAAGGACCTTAATATCATCTGGAATGATATGTGCTTGGCTTCACTATATATTAGCTGCCTTTGGGATTGTCACTTTCTTATAACTACCCGATGGACCAATTATCCCAGTGGGGTCTGTAAAAGGTCAATTGGAAATTGTATACTTCTGGCATCACTTTTGTCTCTTCTTTATCAAATCGTATTGATGAGATTGTCAGAGATGTCTCCGACGCAGTCACCTGAACCGCTGGAACTGCTTTCTCTTCGTCTGCTCTCAGGCCTGTAACACGCTTCTAGCGGTTATAGGGGGGAATTAGTAGATAAAATTACGATAAGAAACACACGACCGGGAATGTTCCCATTGCATATAAAACACGCTTGAAGATCGAAACGATTTGGAATCTCTCGCTTCACGGTACTCACACAGGGGAGACGATGTGTGATCGACAGGAGCTGCTCCACGCGGCTGTCCCGCTGTTGGTTGCACAAGGTGGGATCACTGGGGCCCGTCCGTGGAGCACCACAGTCAACCGTCTCAGCTGCGAATGTACCCGTTTCTCGCAGCCGCTGTTGTAGTCGGACGAAAATGCTATGTGATGGGCTGCGATGATTCAGAGGAGGGGGAGGAGGAGGAGATTAGTGTTTAACGTCCCGTCGACAACGAGGTCATTAGAGACGGAGCGCAAGCTCGGGTGAGGGAAGGATGTGGAAGGAAATCGGCCGTGCCCTTTCAAAGGAACCATCCCGGCACTTGCCTGAAGCGATTTAGGGAAATCACGGAAAACCTAAATCACGATGGCCGGATGATTCAGAAAATGATTCAGAAAACGTGCTCGTTAATTGCTTTGTGCAGCTCTACCACTAAGCCCGGCGTCACCGCAAATTATCAACATGTCTCTGTACTCTTCAAACGTGTATTCCGCCATCCTGTACGTTCTCGGTCGTTCTTAGCTGCTCAGTGATGGACTGGCAAGTAAGCAGAACGCTGAAGCAGTGATCGTAAACATAGGACGCGTTATGTCATAGAACTGGCGATGGCGGCGTCTTTTCACTTTTGTGCCTACCGTGTGCGGGAGATCTGAAAGTGATCCCATCTTCAAACTTAATTTATATCCGGACGGTGCTTTTCCGAACGTACGTTCCTTATAAAAACTTTATCTACTGAATCCCTACTGCAACGTCTACAATGAAGTGCCAAAGAAACTGGTATACGCATGCGTATTCAAATACAGAGATATGTAAATAAGCAGCCTATATAAGACAAGTGTCTGGCGCAGTTGTTAGATCGGTTACTGCTGCTTCGATGGCAGATTATCAAGATTTAAGTGAGTTTGAATGTCCACGAGCGATGGGACCCCACATCTCCGAGGTCGCAATGAAGAGGGGATTTCCCCGTAAGACCATTTCACGAGTGTACAGTGAATATCAGGAATCCCGTAAAACATCTAGTCTCCGACATCGCTGAGGCCGAAAAAAGATCCTGCAAGAACGGGACCAACGACGACTGAAGAGAATCGTTCAAAGCGACAGAAGTGCAACCCTTTCGCAAACTGCTGCAGATTTCAATGCTGGGCCATCAGCAAGTATCAGCGTGCGAACCATTCAACGAAACATCATCGATATGGGGTTTCGGAGCAGAAGGCCCATTCGTGTACCCTTGATGATTGTACGACACAAAGCCTTACGCCTCGCCTGGGCCCGTCAACACCGACATTGGACTGCTGATGACTGGAAACATGTTGCCTGGTCGGACGAGTCTCGTTTCAAAATGTATAGAGCGGATGAACGTGTGCGGATATGGAGACAACCTCATGAATGCATGGATTCTGCATGCCAGCAAGCGACTGTTCAAGCTGGTGAAGGCTCTGTATCATCATGTCTCGTCACGTGCATCCATTCATGTCCATTGTGCACCCCGACGGACTTGGGCAATTCCAGCAGGACAAAGCGATACCCCACACGTCCAGAATTGCTACAGAGTGTCTCCAGGAACGCTCTTCTGAGTTTAAACACTTTCGCTGCCCACCATATCTGGGAAGGCGTGCAACGTGCTGTTCAGAAGAGATCTCGTACTTCTACGCATTTATGAGCAGCCCTGCAGAATTCACTTCCCTCCAGCACTACTTCAGACATTAGTCGAGTACATGCCTCGTCGTGTTGCGGCATTTTAAGTGCTCGCAGGGGCACGATATTACGTAGGTGTACCAGTTTGTCTGGCTCTTCAGTGTAAAAGCGTATACTAGAAATTGTGAATACCCTGTATAATAAGAAAGGACCAAAGAAAGCGGCACAAATATTTAGTTAGTTCTTTATAAGATTTTAAAGTGGTGATATGACTCTCAATTTGCTTTAATGTTCGAAAATTGCTTACTAAGCACTTGCGAGAACCATCCTAAAATACTGCTCGAGTTCGTGGGACCCGCACGAAATAACACACCACTAACCTACGGACCGGCCGCATAGGGATCGCGGAGGAGGAAACACTCGAGAAGTTGCAGCGTGCATGCAGGTATTTAAGCACTCGCCCAATGTTTCAGATGAAGAGTGGAAATAGAAAATGTTATACGTGCCAAATCTCATGTTTGTCAGGGTGTATTGTTATTTTTAATGTGTTTTATGGTTTTATAGACAAAATTAGCATATATTCTTGGTCTGAAAATGGTGTATTGAAATGTCCATTAACAATGAACTCGGCTTATGTGTGTTTTGTCGTGTGATAATATGGTGTAAACAGCTGTAGCAAATTTCTTGTTGGGTGCTCCTGACTCTGTTGAAAGTCACCGTGTTTATTTGCGAGTTCGTTCGCCAAACTCCCCAGTGTCTCTCGCACTCCACGTCGATGTAGTGTAGCTGAAACTTTCTATAGTAATTAGAATGACTACAAAGGGTAGTATGTACGTTCGAGTCTCACCTAATAATTTACCAGAGATGAGCACTCGTTTATTTCTTTCTTGAATACAACTTTTACTCTTATTATCGAGTTGTAATATGTAATTTTCACATTATAAGTTCACTTGGTGTTTGTCAGAGCAAGAGCAGAATTGGAGTCATTAACATTACATTCAACAACAAATATAATAAAAATCAGAGGTTACGTAATGATAATGTTCTCTTTTCTTACGTATATAATAAGGAATAACGTCCTTGGTTCCTACACACAATACATGACCTGACACAGTTGTTTCTGTAATAAAATGTGACATTATAAAGTGAGTCAAAAACAATTTCTCTCTTTTTATACAAAAGTATACAGGTCCGCAGCTTGCATAACGTCATAATATGACGTCTTCTTTACACTTTTGACAAAACTAGCTCCACATTGTTTATTTCTTGTTGATCACGTAATTCACTACAAGCTTGTTTCGGCATATATAATGTGAAAGGCACATACGTCGAAACTAGGTGGTCGTGGACTTATGTATCAACAAGAGATAAAAAATTTGGAGCTACTTTTCTCAAAAGAATAAAGAAAGGTGTTTTTGTTACAAGTGCCATTAATAAAGACGCACTACTTCTATTTATAATAATACAAATACAGAAATACAGCAGTAACAGTTTAACTGCCAGAACTGTAGTCAAGAAGAACCGCTATTTCCTTTAAACTTTTCACAAGAGAATGACATAATCGAATTCAAGTACTGACTTCCGTTTCTTACACAACCCCATTCTTGGGATCAGATATCGCAAAGTTTCCCGTAAAACTCCCTGTGCTTTTGAGGAAGAAATGGTAACATCGTCAACATGACTGGTCTTTCAGACGAAGTATGACACGGTCGCAGGTTCAAATCCTTCCTCAGGCATGGATGTGTGTAATGTCCTTAGGTTATTTAGGTGTAAGTAGTTCTAAGACTAGGGGACTGATGACCTTAGATGTTAAGTCCCATAGTGCTTAGAGCCATTTTTTTCACAGAAGACAAGAAAGAGAAAAAGAGTATTCTCAGAGAATAATCTTCATACAAATTATGATTTCAACTTTCTTTAAATAATTTCTGAAATAAGTAAAGTTAAATTTTTCTACACATTTTTATTTCCAAGTGTCGGAAGATACTGAGTAATAACTGGAAAAAAAGTGTCTTACTAAATATCTGCCTCAATCTTATTTTCCTCTACTTTTAAACAATAAATAATTAACATTCCAAACTCTTCATTTCCACAGTCTGATGTATTAATACGAGTTGACATTAGGTGTTGTAGGCGCTGTGGGACACTACTACAAATAAATCTCATAAAAATCAATGTAAAGGCTCATCGATGTATTGCTGAGTAACAAAACCAGGGTAAGAGACTCCCTGTCAGTTTTGAGTCGTATAAGTGTTCTTTGCAATTACAAAATCGAGGCTAATGTTTTGTTTAGTTTCATAGTGTATAAGTGTTGTGGCACAGAAATAACAAGGAGGAGGAAGGATTGCCATGTTTCTTCAACCGTGCACGAATAATTCTTGGCATTACCGCAAATAAAATTATGAAGTCGTTAAACGACTGACAATTGTTTCCAGTCGTTTGGGTATGAGACATGAGAAACTTTCTTTATATTTATGCTTCACCAAAAGCTGCAGTCAATCCAGAGCAAATCAAGGAGAAGAGGCGCTGAAAGATTGACGTGCAAACCACTTTCTAACAGTTTATGCGACAGGAGAGGTGTGTACCTCTTTCATTGAGAAATACGAGTGTGGCCTGCTTTCAGGAAGAGAAGTAACGCGAGGCATGAATGAGATCTATTGTTCGTAGAATCGTATCACGTTATGACGCGACTGTCATGCTAGGGAGCCATATCACTACGCAGCAGAGATGAGGAGACCACCAAATGCCCTCTGAGAGCAGAAAGACTCTAGAGGTCTAGCATGAATAAAAGTCATGGCCTTCTAGCGTCTGCACGCTGAATGTAGCTGGCGATGGGAAAAAATCCTCACCTGCGAAGGGTAACAACCTGAGATAAAATAAGGCAGTAGGTAATATGTGGACTCCAACAGGGCTTCTTGCAGTTAGTGGCGCAGCCACACGGTAGCCGCGAGAGAGCGACCTGGAGATAATGCATGCGCGAGGTGCGCGGACGTAGACTATTCTGAAAAAAATGGCTCAAATGGCTCTGAGCACTATGGGACTCAACTTCTGAGGTCATAAGTCCCCTAGAACTTAGAACTACTTAAACCTAACTAACCTAAGGACAACACACACATCCATGCCCGAGGCAGGATTCGAACCTGCGACCGTAGCGGTCACGCGGTTCTAGACTGAACGCCAGGGTGCATGTGCAGCGCAATGAAGACACTGCAGCCAAAGATGTATGCTCTGCGGTCATTAGCAATACGCACTACCTACTTCGGTTCATGCCGAGGATGTTAACATCAAAATATTAAAAGCAAGCAGCTGCTGCACCGAAGCGCCAAATAAACTGGTAAAGTCAAGCGTATTCAAATACAGAGATATGTAAACAGGCAGAATACGGCCTTGCGGTCGGTAACGTCTGCATAAGACAACAGTTGTCTGGCGCAGTTGTTACATCGGTTACTGCTGCTACAATGGCAGGGTTATCAAGACTTAAGTGAGTTTGAACGTCGTGTTATAGTCGGCACACGAGCGATGGGACACAGCATCTTCGAGGCAGCTATGAAGTGGGGACTTCCCCATATGACCATTTCACGAGTGTAAAAAAAAAAAAAAAAAAAAAAAAAAAAAGAAATTGCAAGATCGGGTCAACGGCGACTGAAGAGAATCATTCAACGTGGCAGGTGACAAGAGTGCAACACTTCCGCAAATACGTAGCTGGACCATCCACAAGTTCAGTGTGCGAACCATTCAACGAAACATCATCGATACGGGCTTTCGAAGCCGAAGGCCCAGTCATGTACCCTTGATGAATGCACGGCACAACCTCATAAATCCATGGACTCTGCATGTCAGTAGGGGACTATCCAAGCTGGTGGAGGCTCTGTAATGATGTAGGGCGTGTGCAGTTGGAGTGCTATAAGATCCCAGATACGTCGAGATACGACTCTGACAGGTGACACGTACTTAAGCATCCTGTCTGATCACCTGCATCCATTCATGTCCATTGTGCATTCCGACGGACTTGGGCAATTCCAGCAGGACAACGCGACACACCACAATTCCAGAATTGCCAAACAGTGGCTCCAGGAGCACTCTTCTGAGTTTAGACACTTCCTCTGGCCACCAAACTCCCCAGATATAAACATTATTGAGCGTATCTGGGATCCCTTGCAACGTGCTGTTCAGAAGAGATTTCCACCCTCTCGTACTCATACGGAATTATGGACAGCTCTGCAGGATTCGTGGTGTCAGTTCACTCCAGCACTACTTCAGACATTAGTCGAGTCCATGCCACGTCGTGTTGCAACACTTCTGGGCGCTCGCGGGGTCCTACACGATATTAGGCAGGTGTACCAGTTTCTTTGGCACTTCAGTGTATATGAACACAAGCTACCATTTTGTTCTCAACCTAATAGTCAGAGCTTCAAAGAAATTGGCATTCAGTTTAGTTAATTACTATAAGGAGCAGCACTGGAAACATCAGCTTAAGTACGACTGTCTTTGAAAACAAGACGTACCACAGAAAACATATTATTTAGTCTGCATAAAATGTTCTCGAGTTTCCAGCCGTGTCAAGTATTAAAATTATATAAGCTTTTGGCCAAGCCGTCCTTCGCCTTTATCAAATGGTATGACTTGCAGTGGGCTGCTGGTATATACTCTAGCTGTTCGTCGTGACGGCATACGTTGACTCGGCGTTAGATGACCCTCTTCAACAGTGCGATGGCTAGACTCGACGTCGTGGTGATCTGGAGGCCACCATCCCTGTTTAGCGTGTTATCGGTAATTTTAATGTTAATGGCTTCTTTAATTACAAGACCCAGAAGGATGGATGTTTCGTCAAATTTCATTTGGTGTCCGTTTTCTAAAACATGCTCAGCTAAGGCAAATTTCTCGGCATAGTGTACGCGATAAAACCTCTCATGCTCCTTCCTGCGTTGCTCCACAGTGCATATTGTTTGTCCGACGTAAGACTGGCCACACCCGCATGGTATTTTGTAGACCGCAACTGTTCTGAGACCTGTTGAGTCTTTAACTGGTCTCAGAAATTGACAGATATTTTCGGAGGCCTGAAGATCGATTTCATCTTTTGTCTTTATCTTGCCCGAGACTGTGCCACAAAACAGCAAGAAAGAAAGTTTTTTTTCCTACTCCTCGTCGATGGTATTATTGTATTTCTTGCTAGAAATCACTTCATTTATTTGATGGACTTCATAGCCGTTGTTCCCGAAGACCTTGTGTAGGTGGCTAAACTCACGGGTGCAGACAATCAGCGTCCGATATCATTCTTGCCCCATGAACCAATGTTTGTGAAACAGTGCGCTTCTGTGACGGCTGATGATGATTGATGGCCTGCAAGTACAGATAAGTGTGGGGGGTTTTCTGCGGACGCTTTGGCCAAGGCATTCATTTCGTTTGCGGCGGACGAGGACGCCGAGGAACGGCAATGCACTGCATTTTTCTACCTCTATGGTGAACTGGGTGTTACTGTTAATGCTTTGAGTAAACTACTTCAGATGGGGATGCTTTAGAAAATTGTCATCGGATAAAATATGTCGGAACCTCCGTCGTGGTTGGCACTAACGGCTTTTGGAACTGTGCAATTAAAGAAGGCAGTGGAATAAAAATCGCAAATATCACTCTAAATAGTGACGCTGAGTCGGCGGGTGCGGCCGAGCGACTCTAGGCGCTTCAGTCTGGAACCGCGCAGCCGCTAGGGTCGCAGGTTCGAATCCTGCCTCGGGCATGGATGTGTGTGATGTCCTTAGGTTAGTAAGGTTTAAGTAGTTCTAATTTCTAGGGGACTGATGACCTCAGATGTTAAGTTCCATAGTGCTCAGAGCCATTTGCACCATTTAAAGAGACGCTGAGTCAATGTATGTCCATATATGGCGATGTGGCAGACACCCATGACGTCACAGCCGGCAGCTAGAGTATATAAGGGACGTACTAGCAGTCGCCTGGCGGTCATACCACTTGACAATGGTCAAGGAGTACTTAGACGAAAGCTCGTGGAATTTTAATCACATGATGCGACTGGAAACCCGAGAACCTTTTATTCAATGCTAACGTCGCGAGATTCTCCATTTTAAGGTTAGTTAGTATGCTAGATTTTGGTTATGCTACACTATACCGGGTGTCTCCCCTGAGATTCGTCAGGCGCATTTTCTCTGGTGCTTCAGCAGATATCTGCAAGTTCACTGTGCAGCTGTAGTCAGCCAAACAATTACTGCTCGTCACGTCTCGTCTTTCATGCGACGCCCAGTTTCAACAGCAAGCGTCGGTTTGTTTCCCATTACAAATAAAGTTATTTCTTAAATGGAATTTTACGTGCCCTTTCGATAGAGCGCTCCCAGATTAGTCTAGCGCAATACTTGTTTTGTCGATTTGTATTAACAGGACAATAAGACACTAAGAATAAACAGCAATCCAGCAGCAACTCAGCAGCGCTGTACGCTTGACAGTAGCAGTCAACGCGGGCCAGGGCGGAGCTGTCGCTGCTAGAGAACTGGTTATCCTGGAGTTTTACTCTCTTGTTTCTGAACATATCCATAAAACAGATATCACACTGTACTAACCAGGGACCGCTCTGTCTAATGGGCACGTATAATTTCGCTTTAAAAAACATGTTGTTCGTACCGTGGAACAAACTGTCTCTTTCCGCCGACACTACCCTCCTGACGACCTTAAGAGTGACACCTTGATAAAATTTCACGAGGACCACTTAACATTAATCACTCAGACGAACAGGCTACATGAGCTGACAAGTATAGAGCAGTGTAGTTGGCTGCAGCCGGCCGCGGTGGTCTAGCGGTTCTAGGCGCTCAGTCCGGAACCGCGCGACTGCTACGGTCGCAGGTTCGAATCCTGCCTCGGGCATGGATGTGTGTGACGTCCTTAGGTTAGTTAGGTTTAAGTAGTTCTAAGTTCTGGGGACTGATGACCACAGATGTTAAGTCCCATAGTTCTCAGAACCAGTTGGCTGCAATAAGTGAAAAAGTTCTGTCGAATCTCCGATCTCTGGAACGAAAAATGATAACGATCAAACTCTCCAATGAATTAAGTTTGCTTTCACTATTGTAATCCTAGTAAGTGTAACTGGACCATATACACACATCAAAAAAAGTTTTGCATCACCTCGATTCCGAGAGTTCCGGAACCTATACAGAACGTTGGAATAGAGATCAACATAATCATCATTTCCACCTTTTTCATTGCTCATGTAAACCGCACATTGCATGTACCACCATACAGCGAGACTTTGAGAGGTGGTGGTCCAGACTGCTGTATTCACCTGTACCTCTAATACCCAATAGCACGTCCTCTTGCACTGATGCATGCCTGTATTCGTCGTGGCATTCATTCTATCAACAAGTTCATCAAGGCACCGTTGGTCCAGATTGCCCCACTCCTCCACGGCGATTCTGCGTAGATCCCTCAGAGTCGTTGGTGGGTCACGTCCTCCATAAACAGCCCTTTTCAATCTATCCCCGGGATGTTCTATAGGGTTCATGTCTGGAGTACATGCTGGCCACTCTAGTCGAGCGATGTCGTTATCCTGAAGGAAGTCATTCACAGAATGAGCACGATGGGAGCTCGAATTGTCGTCCACGAAGACGAATGCCTCGCTAATATGGTGCCGTTATGGTTGCACTATAGCCGGACAAAGGCATTCACGTATCGTACAGCCGTTACGGCGTCTTCCATTACCACCAGCGGCGTGCCTCGGCCCCACATAATGCCACCCCCAAAACAACGGGGAACATCCACCTTGTTGCTCTCGCTCTATTGTGTGGTTGAAGGCATATGCGACCCTCATCGGTGAAGAGAACGTGATGTCAATCCTGAGCGGTCCATTCGGCATGTTGTTGGGCCCATCTGTACCGCGCTGCATGATGTCTGGTTGCAAAGATGGACCTCCCCATGGAGGTCGGGAGTGAAGTTGCGCATCATGCAGTCTATTGCGCATAGTTTGAGTTGTAACACGACGTCCTGTGGCTGCACAAAAAGCTTTATTCAACGAGGTGGCGTTGGTGTCAGGGTTCCTCGGAGCCATAATCCGTAGGTAGTGGTCATACACTGCAGTAGTAGCTCTTGGGCGACCTGAGCGAGGCATGTCATTGACAGTTCCTGTAATTCCTCCATGTCCGAAGAACATCACTTTGGTTCACTCCGAGACGCCTGGACACTTTCCTTGTTGAGAGCCCTTCCTGGCACAAATTAACACGACGGATGCGATCTAACCGCGGTATAGACCGTCTAGGCTTGGTTTAACTATACACAACACGAGCCGTGTACCTCCTCCCTGGTGGAACGACTGGAATTGATCGGCTGTCGAACCCCCTCCGTGTAATAGGCACTGCTCATGCATGGTTGTTTACATCCTAGGGCGGGTTTAGTGACATCTCTGAACAGTCAAAAGGACTATATCTGTTATACTGTTATACAATATCCACAGTCAACGTCTATCTTCAGGAGTTCTGGGAACCGGGGTAAGGCAAAACTTTTTTTTTAATGTGTGTATAACCGCTGTTGGGAGAAATACTGTTCTGCACATGGACGGGTGGAATGGTGATTAAGTCATTGAACTTGCATTCGATGGGAGTACCTGTCCGTCAAGGCACGGGTTCAGCAGCTATTGAAACCTATCTATCGTTTGTCTTGACTTCCGCAAGATGTCAAGAATCCCCACCACTCGTTTTTCATGCAACGACTACTGCACGCAGTTTTTACTTAGCCATTTGAAAGGTTCCTTTTCGTGGTAAGTTATTTCATCACTGTGCCAGTTGTGAAAGCGAAAAAAGTGTAGGCTATTTAAAGTAGCAGTTTTCTGCAAGTGTGGGTCTGTCATTACGTAAATTAATTTGGAAGATTTGTTACTGAAGAATGCCAAAACAGCCAAGTCAGAAAGAAATACAAATGTTTAATAACAGTGTAGATTGAAAACGTCATTTAATATTGCAGGGCTATGGACGAAAGCAAACAGAGAATCATGTCTATAACTTACACTGCTGAGACGGAACATCACGTCCAGCTGCTTAATAAAAAACTTGGAAGGCAGAACAGCAGCGATTTGGTGTGACATGGATTCGACAAGTTCTTCACAGATTTCCAGAGGTATGTCGCCCTTTAAGTCTATGCACAGGCCACGCAATTTCCGTAAATTATGGGCTGGTGGTTTGTGGATGCTGTTCTAGCCAAGTGACACAGGCGGTAGTTGTCGTACTAGGTTACACCATCGCCACCAGAGAAGATGTCAGGCATGAAGTGATTCAGATGGTCCGCAAAAGTTTGCACGTATCGTAGTCTTTGATTACTTCCAAAGGTCTCATGGCGACCCAGCTGAATGTCTTCTTTAGCATAATACTGTTCCCATTGGCCTCCGTACGTGGTGTGGTGAATATTTCGATCATCTATTTTCCTGGATGACAGCATATCCGGAAAAAAACATCGATGTGGTTCATCCGATCAGACGTGCCCACTGCCGTCGTGATTGTGGATGCCACTGGGTAACATGGAGACACATAGCGGTAGTGTGCAGCGATGTACCGAGTTCGACAATGTGCGTTGAAGGGTGTGCTCAGTAACACTTGTGCCTGCATTAGCACTGTACGCTGTCTTCATATTTGTCACAGATCACCATATATCCTGATTTACAGAGTGGGCAGGCCTCCAACCTGCACATTATGTGATGAGGCGTGGACGTCCAGCATCTCGTCGTCTACCCGTGGTTTCACAGTCCTTCAGTTACTTTCCATAGATACTCACGGTCGTCGCACGCCAACAGCCGACCGGCATCACTGTTTCCGAGATGCTCGTTTCTAGGTGCTGTGCCAAATCAACACGCCTTTGTCAAGTTCGTTTTTGTGGGTGGATTTTCTCTTTTGCGGCTCGTATCGTAGCTAGAGGGGTTCCCTATTGGTCTGTGCTCCGCATATATACTTTGCTTAACACGTCACGTGCTCGCAACGCCACCACGTGCTATTCAGTCTTGCGGTGAGTTATAATGTTTTGTCACAGTAAAAATTCCGAGCTATTTTGCCGTGGTCTAAGGCTTTCACATTAAATCCGAAAGCTTCGTCCCCATCTACGGAGGACATTTTCAGGTGGGATCGTAGCTTCTTTGAATGTCCATTTCACACGCTGTTTCCCTACTAACTGCAGCCAAATTCCGTTCACGCATGCTCCCGCGCAGTGGCATGACGTCACATGCTTTGAATACTCGATTGCAATTGGCCGTTGTCGACTGGCGACGTCCACTGTTGCTGTCACCTCATGGTGGAAGACTTGCATACAACACCGGCATCCAGATGTCATTCAGTTTCAAGTTCTCCTCCTTCCTATTGAAATTAGTGAGGTGTTCAATAATTTCTGTGGCGTCTCTGTATAGCCTTTCACGGTATCTGCTTGTGGCTGACGGTGCCTGACTCTTATCAGAATGAATGTGGTGGTCTTCTGGCTGAAAAACACGTTCTGCAACAGCTCCCATCCTACAGTTGCCCTTCTAGTCGTTTTTCACCGTTCTTTTGGTTGTACCCACGTACACCTCCTCACAACTACACAGAATCCTATAAATTCTTGGTTTTCTCACTGGTTTGTGAGCACCCTTGGCAAAATTTAAGTGATCCTGTGTCTTCCTGTTGGCTATGTAGATTATTGCGATGTTTTTCCTATGCGTTCAGTAACGTCCTTAACGAAAGGCAGCAATACTTTCTATTTCAAAGGCGCTTTTGCATCGCTATAATTTTTGCGCGGATGTCTTAACGCTCTTTTTACCTCAGCGGACGAACAGCCAATCTTCAACAATGGATTAGTGAGGTGTTTTAATTCCACATCAAGCAGCTCTGGTTCACAAATGCTCCTTGCTCTATCCGCCAACGTTTTTATGACGCCGCGCTTTGCCGGCCGGTGTGGCCGTGCGGTTAAAGGCGCTTCAGTCTGGAACCGCGTGACCGCTACGGTCGCAGGTTCGAATCTTGCCTCGGGCATGGATGTGTGTGATGTCCTTAGGTTAGTTAGGTTTAATTAGTTCTAAGTTCTAGGCGACTGATGACCTCAGCAGTTAAGTCGCATAGTGCTCAGAGCCATTTTTGAACGCCGCGCTTTTGTTATGGGTGGGGGTAAGAATCCCATTGTAGGTAACGGTTGTGTGTGAGGGTTTTACGTTAACGATGTCTCCTAAACTACCATTTCCTTTTTTTTAAACTTACCACATGAAGAAAATTTAATATCCCACCTGCTCCTCCTCCACGGTGAACTGAGTCTTCGGATTAATCCCGTTGGTACTCAAAGCACGTGACGTAGCGCCACTACGCGTGAGTACGTGTAAACGGAAATTTGCTGCAGTCAGTAGCGATCCAGGGTATGAATTGGGCATTCAAAGAAGCTGCGATCCCTCTTAAATATCTCCTCCGCAGATGGGGACGAAACTTTGGGTTTTAATGGAAAATCGATCCGACCACGGCGTGATAGCGCGGAATATTTTATAACTGTGACGTTTCCGGGAGTGAAAGCTTACATTTTACGATTATGATTTTTTTGTTTATCAGTGTACTTCACACAAGCAAATTGCTCCCTTTCATTAGAATTACAAACAGCTTACTGCAAGAATTCAGTCACTGTTGTACGCACGATCTAAGACATAAATGGTGAGATCATGTTTACCGAACGACGTGCAACATGCGTTAATCAGGAGGGCAGAACTCAAATGTCCCTCTTGTAATCTTGACAGGTTTCACTGGGGTTCCCTGCGTCACTTAAGGTTCCATCAGCAGCGCCACAAACCAGTTAACCCTATTCTTGATCAACAGAAGAAAATGCCCTTACTCGCTGTTGTGACTTTAAACATTAATTTCTATGTTTAATTTTCTTTAAATGTCGACACGTGCTCATTCAGTCATGTCAACAGTGGAAAGACGACACGACAATGTATTTCGACAATTCAGAAGAATCATTAGGGCCAAGCCGTACCCTGGTACGACGCTAAACAGGCTGAATCTTGTCACGTGACGCCATGTGTGCGATTCTCGTGTCACTAACGAGGATACGAAGACAAGGACACACAACACGCAGTTCCCGACGGGAGAAAAATCTCCGACCCGGCCTGGAATAGAACCCGGGTCTTTGGTTAGCAATCTGCCGCGCTGGCCCCAAATATAGGGAGGCGGACGCTCATCTTTACTTTACTGATCAGAATAGTACCCAGTACTCATGTGCAAAGACGATTAGTTCTATAAATACTCGGCTACCTTTCCACTTCTTTTAATGATCTGTTTGAAGAATAAGTGAAACGGAATAATACGAGCACCAAAGGCTATGTAATGAAAACACATTTCCCCTTTCTGTAGGACATACTATTTCGTATTAGAAGAATCTCCTAGTTTTCTTCTTACGTACAATATACTGATATGCATGAATGAAACACCTCTATTTTTTTCCTTACTGTGTGATACACTGATTCTTACGGACGGAAACAGAATGCGGTAGTCTCTGATACTAGGCTTTATAACGATATATACCAGTTGATATTTAGAGGTTGTTGCCGTATACATTACCCACGAATGGTAAAGAAAAACTCTGGTTGGATTCTATAGGGAAACAGTTGTGCCCAGCGACTGTGTTCATTTCAATCATTACGGTGTGCAGCAATCAATCGAAAATGATGTTTACTGCATATATACCGTTAGATTTCAGTCACTCTGTGGAGTTCTCCAGCCCGGTGTTGTAACTTACATTTACTGCACTGAAGATGACCACACAGTAACCGAAACCTAGGTATGGGATAAACATCACTGTGTCTGATTGCTGTATCCTTCAGTACTTAAAGGAAAACTGTTACCGTTTCAGAGGAACTGTCCTGGCAGCTGCCTTAAACAATTTAGGAACATTACGGAAAAACTTAAATACATAGTCGGATTGGAATTTGTATCTCACCACTGCGAAATGAGAGTCCAATCCAGTCATCACTGCACCGCCTTATCGGATGCATGCAACATCAAACGCACTCGTTGAAACTGAGTTATGTAATACACGAAGATACAGGAAACCCCTAATCTCCTATAAATAAAAAGCTCTCTCTCGGTCCCCCCCCCCCCCCCATTTCTCCACCCCCCTCCCTCCCTATTTCTCTTCCTTCACCCCCAGCACCCATCCCGGCCTAGTTGTCACATTATTAAGCATATATTACGTGCGTTTAGAAACGTTCCGGATCTTTTTCATCAACATCTACACCAAACTCCGCTAGCCACCTAATGGTGTGTGGCGAAGGGTACTTTTTGCACCACTAACTGAGCTTTCCAACCCTCTTCCAATCTCGAACAGCACGTGGGACGAATGGGTATCGATATGTCTATGTATTGGTTCTAATTTCTCGAATATTGTCCTCGTGGCCATTAAGCGAGATTTATTTTGGAGAAGTAATATGTTGTCCGACTCTTCTCGGAAAGTGCTCTCTCAAAATTTCAGTAGTAAGTCTCCCCGTGATGCACAATGCCTCTCTTGCAATGTTGGCCAGTGGGGTTTGTCAAACATCCCCGAAACGCTCTCGCGTAGGCTAAACGGTCGGTGACGAAAAGGGCCGCTCTTCGGTGAATCTTCTGTCTGTTCTATCAGACCTGCCTGGTAGGGATCCCAGATAGATGAGCAATACTCGAGAATCAGTTGAACAAGCGCCTTATAAGTCACTTCCTTCATGGATGACTTCCATTTCCTTAAGATTCTTCCTATGAATCAGTCTGCCATCTGCTTTTCCCACTATTTGTTTTAGGTGGCCATTCCACTTAAGGTCGCTCTGGATAGTTACTCGTAGATATTTTACGGTAGACACGTTTCCAACGGTTTGTCATCAATAGTGTAGCTGTACAGTAGTGGATTTCTTTTCCTATGTACGCGCAGAATGCTATATTTATTGACGTTCAGGGTTAACTGCCAGAACCTGCACCATTCATAAATCCTACGGAGGTCATTCTGCAAATCGGTACTATCTTCTGGCGTTACTATTTGGTTATAGACAAAAAAGAGCATCCGACGCTTTCTACGAGATCCTTCATTCATTTATATGTATTATAAACAGTAATCGTGCTATCATACCTCTTAAACTTACTCTGGAAATTTCCTTTACATCTGTCGTCTTTGTTCCGTTAAGAGCGACGTGTTGACTTCTGTTTGCGACGAAGTCTTGAATCCTGTCACAAATCTGCTCCGATACTGGATAAACGTATTAAAAAAATAAACGGCAGTGCAGGAAAATGTTAAATGCCTCCCTGAAGTGAAGGAACACAGCTTCAACCTGAGTGCCGTTGTTTACGGTGCTGTGGCTCTCGTAGAGGAGCAGAGTGAGCTGAGTTTCACAAGAACTTTGTTTGAGGAATCCATGTTGATTTTTATAGAGTACATTTTCATTCTCCAAAGACGTCATAACTTTTGAGAATAAAACATGTTCCATAATTCTACAAAATATTGTGTCAACGATATAGGTCTTTAATTGTGTGTACCTGTCCAACGACCCTTCTTATAAAAGGGAATGACCAGCGCTTTCTTCCAGTCGCTAGGTGCCCCTCGTTGCTCAAGCATTCTACAATAAATTACTGCGAGAAGAGCAGCAAGTTCTTGGACATAATCTTTCCAGAATCTTGTAGGTATCTGATCTGGTCCTGACGCCTTTCCACAACTAAGCGATTGTCGCTACGGTCGCAGGTTCGAATCCTGCCTCGGGCATGGATGTTTGTTATGTCCTTAGGTTAGTTAGGTTTAACTAGTTCTAAGTTCTAGGGGACTAATGACCTCAGCAGTTGAGTCCCATAGTGCTCAGAGCCATTTGAACTAAGCGATTGTAGTTGTTTTTCTATTCCGCGATCGGTTATCTTAACATCTGCCATTTCGACGTTCGTACAACGATGGAAAGGAGGGACCGTGTTACGATCTTCCGTGATGAAACAATTTCGGAAGACCGAATTCAGTACTTCGGCCTTCTCTCTGTTTACATACTGAACGCTTTTCTTAAATTCACGCACTGATTATTTTTCTTGGTTCTTCAGCCATTGTCCACAGCAGGAGTTAACTGTTCCAGAGCTAACGACATGTAGTACATCGGTACGAGAACCGACTGCCACTTTTACTGCTCGGCGTGCGTTCAGTTACTCACGGAAACAGTAGCTGCGGAAGAAACCGAGGGCCGCCTCATGCCGGTCGGAGTTCTCGGACTGGCTTCGCCCGCGGCTGAACTCGTCCTTTCTCTCCTGCGAGCCAAGCCGAGCAAAAAGCCGCCGTCCAATTTAGCGGCCGCATCTGCACTCATCTCCTTTCATCTCACCACTCTAGAGATTAACATTCCCAACTCGCGGATGTCTATCAAGACGTACTGTATAACGTGTTTTGGCCTCCTTCGCGTTTGGTAACATGTTTATTTTAGTATTAATATCACTAGCACATTTAGTGTGTTTTGTGTGTACTAGCCACACCGTGTTAAGAGAGGATGATAGCAACAACAGAATAAAAATTAGCCACAGCCAGCAGATCGTTCGTATGTTGACATTTCTATGGTTGCTTGTAAATGTCAGACATCATGCAAATGTTGTCTCTCCATATTTTATATACGTAATGTAGCAGTTGAGAGGAAGGAAGGTTAGTATTTAACGTCCTGTCGATTATGAGGTCACTTCAGTCTGAAAACAAGCTCAGATAGGATAAGGACAGAGTTGTAAACTGTCCGTGTCCCTTTCATAGTAACTATGCTAGCATTTTCCTCACTGAAAATAGGAAATCCACAGAAAACCTAAATCTTGATGAGTAACTTGGATAATTTTTTTTTCGTCGTCTCAGTTGCATTGACGTACAATTTTTGCTGCAGTGGCTACCGGTTTCGGGCTTACACGCCCATTCTCAAACCGCACACTTTGTTACTAACTGTACGTAGTCATACAATATGGTGCCAAAAGCAATGCACGAACAGCTTCTGCTAATGTGTCGGTCATGTGCAACAATAGAGACACAGGTTAATATCAATGACAGTACTTGTTGTCCACGGTTTATCTTTCTGTACGAAAGCTATTCGTGCATTTTCGCAGCATATTGTATGACTAGAATCGGTTAATAACAAGGTGTGAGGTTTGAGATGGGCGTGGCTGCTCGAAA
This sequence comes from Schistocerca serialis cubense, assembly GCF_023864345.2. Classification (NCBI taxonomy): domain Eukaryota; kingdom Metazoa; phylum Arthropoda; class Insecta; order Orthoptera; family Acrididae; genus Schistocerca; species Schistocerca serialis. The sequence continues at coordinate 404,239,239 of NC_064643.1, forward strand.
CCGGAAACTACCACAGTAAAAATTGTATATCAATACAACTGATATGGACGAAATGAAAAGAAAAGTTAGCCAATTTCCTCGGTACTGGACCGTTGCGGACCTACCATCTCTTGGCATCATACCTCGAATCAGTAAAAAAGAAAAAAATCTAAATCTTGATAGCTGGTTAGGGGCTTAGACCTTACGCCTGCTGAATGTAAGTGCAGTGCCTTAGCTACTGCACTGTCGAGTGGCATACTGTGAGAGTTTCAAATTTATCGACATTGTAGAAAAATCGTTTTTCCATTCTAATCAAGGTCCTCAACTGCTCTCGTTCTACAGTACCATACGTTGTCGGGTCCAGTGGTCTATTGGTGGTGAGCGCGGTAACTCAGCGTGTTTGGTCAGGGGGACTGACTACCACCAGCAATAAAAAAAAAGAAAAAAGCTGAATGCAGTTCTCATCGATAGAAGTCGAGAAATGTCATGCGACGTACACACAGAGTTGCTGAAGACAAAACCCCGAAGAAACGGATAGCCAGAAAGAAAATAAAAGTAGTAAACCCCGTGCCAAGAAATTGTTAGGTTGTCGGATCTAATCCCAATCGGACCACTGAATGTTTCAAGCTACCTTTAACCTAGGTTTCACCTCTCAATTAGGTGAATATTCGACATGAACGACACAAGGTACGGATTCCACGTTAAACCCTAGGTCCCCATTCCACAATAGAAATACTAGGGTAGGCTGGGGACACTCAAGTCTCCGAAGTGGTGTACAATTGAAAAATTTGTTACATGGTCTCCTTCGTCTCTGGACAAATGCTATGATGAAAATGTCTTCACCTAAAGGAATTATTGTTACCAACAGTTACGCAATGTTAAGTATACATTTTTATAGCGTGAACGACTGCTGGTGTAGTGTTGCTCACATCGATATTGATGAGTATGGAATGAAGGGAGGAGCGCGTTCCATCACAATTGTAGTGGGGCAAGGGGTGCAAATGATCACTTTTGGTTGATAGTAGCAGTATTGGTGTGTGTCAGGATGGCGTGAACTCCCTCCAGTGTTTAAAGCAATATTTAAGCCTTGCCTGTACATCTGCAATAACTTTTTGTTTTCCCAATTGCAGTTTATATTCTTCCTTGCCTTCACCATATAACCCAGTCGTCTTTTTTCTTTTTTTTTTGGCTTCGCTGTCGTCCATTTCCACTTTCTGCTTAATGCATATATCACAGTAATTGCACTTTAAGCCGTCATTTCCTTAGTGGGGAATGATTGAAGTCTGTGCAACTACATTTAGTTTTTTTCTCAGGATTTGTAGGATATCTTTATTTATAGATAAGAGTTCTAATTTGGCGATATCTGTATCTGACGATATTATGGAGAACATGGGCCTGGATTGAGAGAAATATGTTTCCCCTGCTTTAATATGGCTCTTCTGTGTAATACGTTGTCTTTGTTGGAGTCAGTGTTACGTATCTCCACGTAGTTTACAGGTAAATAATGAAAACTGGAAGCGCTCGGAGCATCATTTATAAGTTTTTCTTGGTCTTGAGTGCCAGGAAAGTTATTTCTACACCAGCCAATTTTTAGAAATATTGCCCCAGTAGGCAAATAGCAGAACGTTGTTAAACGCCACACGCAGCTATTCTGTATGTTATTAGCTGACGTCATTGACTCAGAGTACTGGGGAGGAGATTGTAAATACTGTTTGTTAGAGTCTTGCACAGTGTCAAACACACAATCCATCCCGTAGTTGTTGTAAAGTGTAACTTCCAAACTGGTAATACAATAACCTTGGCCAGGGTAGACGTACAAGTCTCTTGTAATCCTGTGTATGGACACATTATAAAATCTGTAAGATTGCAAGGTGGTTACGAATAACTTTGTTTCCTTCCTTTGTTTGACATATAAATTTGTTATACATCTTTACGACTGGATGTCATCCACGTTAAGGAGTCTGTTGTAACTGTCTTATTGTGATCCACAATCACATGGCTGTTTCCCTGGCAGTCTCCTTTGATACATAGGTTGTAGTTTGACATTAAGTAGTCGCACATCTCCACTTCGTTAGAAATGCCGCAAAATCTCGCTATATGTTAAAATATAAAGGTTAATAGTCATTTACATTAATCTGCTGCAGTGTTAAGGCAGCTATTCAGTTAGAACACCCATTTTAATGTTGGCTAATTCTCTTTATACGGTGCAGGCAAAGGGGATTTCTTTTACCTGGATATGGTTTCTAACACATTTTTGCCGACCTTTTTTCCTCTTGCTGTGACACTGTCGTTCCCATGTCTCATAGCAATGAACTTGGAGATTTCACTACGTAGATAATAAATAAATAAATGATCCACGTGTCTCATGCTTTAACATTGCAGAACGCCCCTTCTCTAATCGCTCCACACAGTCCTCTTAATCATAGATTTGAACAACTGTAACGGTGTTGTAAAACGGTTCTGTCAGTGGTGTAAGCTCACTTAAATTATTCCTGATAAGAAGTGTAATTTACACTAACAGTATCAGTAACAAGACTGTCCATGTTCTCCAGTAATAACCACAAACCAAAGCGTTCGTCAATTGGTCTCTTCTTCCTTCACAATAGCTGACGGATGTTGAGCATATTGAAGTAAGCCTCCTTTTACACTCTTACTTCCTATCATGATCTCCTAGTCTCATCCTTTTTAGATTTGTTTATACTTGTAGTCCAATTGTAAACTGCTAGCTCAATTGCATTGTGGTACATGTGTCTGTTTCTTGCAGGGCTGTTCCGTGTAGGGAAAACAGCAGACTCATTGGCTGTCAAAAGGTGTCTCATAAGACGTGGCCATAGGATGTCGACCTATGTCGTCGTGTTACGTCGTCGTCGTCGCCGCCGTAGTGAGTTAATGTCGTCATCGTCGTCGTCGTATGTTGTCTTTGCAGTAATCGTCGTTGTCGTCGTCATGAGTTGTTGTTGGTGTCGTTGCGATGAGTTGTTGTAGTCGTGGTCGTCGACGTCGTCGTGAGTTGTCGTTGTTGTCGTCGCCCTCGTCGTGAGTTGTCGTTGTCGTCGCCTTTGCCGTTGTCGTGAGTTGTCGTCGTCTTCGTCTTTGTCGTCATCATGAGTCGTCTTCGTCGTTGTCGTCATTGTCTTTGTCGTCATCGTCGTGGGTCGCCGTCGTTGGTCGTCTTTGTCGTCGTCGTGGGTCGTCTTTGTCGTCGTCGTGAGTTATCGACGTCTTCGTCTTTGTCGTCGTCGAGAGTCGTCTTCGTCGCTGTCGTCATCATGAGTTGTCTTCGTCGTCATCGTCGCGAGTAGCCGTCGTTGGTCGTCTTTGTAGTCGTCGTGGGTCGTCTTTGTCGTCGTCGTGAGTCGTCGTCGTCTTAGTCTTTGTCTTCGTCCAGAGTCGTCGTCGTCTTTATCGTCATCATGAGTTGTCTTCCTCGTCATCGTCGTGAGTCGCCGTTGTTGGTCGTCTTTGTCGTCGTCCTGGGTCGTCTTTGTCGTCGTCGTGAGTCGTCGTTGTCTTAGTCTTTGTCGTCGTCGAGAGTCGTCTTCGTCGTTGTCGTCATCATGATTTGTCTTCGTCGTCATCGTCGTGGGTCGCCGTCGTTGGTCATCTTTGTCGTCATCGTGTGTCGACTTTGTCGCCATCATCACTGTCATGGGTTGTCTTTGACGTCGTCATCTCATGGGTCGTCTTTGTCGCCGTTGTGGGTCGTCTTTGTCGTCGTTGTGGGTATCTTTGTCGTCGTTGTGGGTCGTCTTTGTGAGTCGTCTGTCGTCTTCATCGTCATCGTTGTCGGTCGTCTTTGTCATCGTCGTCGTGGGTCGCATTTGTCGTCGTCATCGTTGTCATGCGTCGTCTTCGTCGTCATCGTGAGTCGTCTTTGTCTTCATCGGCGTCGTGGGTAGTCTTTGTCGTCGTCGTCGTCGTCGTGGGTCGTCTTTGGCCTTGTTGTGGGCCGTGTTTGAAGCCTTCATCGTCGTCGTTGTGGATCGTCTTCGTCGTCTTCATCGTCGTCGTTGTGGGTCGTCTTTGTCGTCTTCATAGTCGTCTTATGGGTCGTCGTCGTCGTCTTCATCGTCGTTGATGTGGGTCGTCGTCTTCTTTCCTGTTGTCGTCGTCATCTTCATTGTCGTCGTCGTGGGTCGTCGTCGTCATCTTCATTGGCGCCATCGTGGGTGGTGGTGGTGTTCATCGTCGTCTTCGTCGCCGCCGCCGCCGCCGCCGCCACCGCCGCCGCCGCCGCTGCTGTAAGTTGTCGTTGGCAGCATTGTACCTAAAATAGGAAATGCACATTTCAGACACTACCCCAGATCTCACTGGTGGATCTATACTGCACTATAGATACACTTCAAGCATTACCCCAGACTCTGCACAGATGCCTGTAGCATCCTCCTGCGTTAGGACCACTGCTGCTGCCGCCACCGCTGCCTCCGTCGATGCCTCTGCTGCCAGTGCACGGAATGTCACAAAACTCCCACTTCCAAACACACGAGAGAACTACAGGCTCCACAACTATTTTGGTATTAACATACGGTTTAGATAGATACCTGCTTCTATCGAGCCTTACATACTGCTATCATGCGACCATAAACTTGAATTTATCTAGGTGGGTGTACTTATATGTAAGTGATATTGGATGCCTTTCTTCTCTGCTTGGTTTACACCTATGTCTCTGCGAGTTGGGTCTATGTTGTCGAAGCATATGGACATAATACACGCTTTTGTATGGATGTTTAACAAAGTGGAGACATGCGACTGTCTGGTATCAAACTACAACTGATGCACGGAAGAAGACTGCCACAGAAATCGTACTGTGATTGTGGGTCACGATAAGACAGTAGGAACATAATGCTAGTCTTAGGGTAGATGTATTCTAGGATTAAGATATATAATAAAATTATATGTCAAATTTGAAGCCCAGGAGTTACCAGAGTTGGTGATAACCACCTCCCACATTTTATAAAGTGTCCAGACACACGATTACAAGAAACGTGTAAATCTTCATTGGCCAAGGTAATTGTATTAATAGTTCGTAGGCTACAGTTTACAATTACAGAGTGGATCGTGCGTTTGACACTGTGCAAGACGCTGACAAACAGTATTTCTGCTCCACAGCACTCTGAGTCAATGACAGCAGTGTGGTGCCAGCTAACTAATAACATACAGAACAGCTGCGTGTGATGATTTACAACGTTCTGCTGCTTGTCAACTGGGGCAATAAGAATTACTAAAAATTGACTGGTGTACAGATGACACTTCCTGACACACAAGACAAAGAAAAACGCATATAAATGATGATGTCGGCAAACAATTTTATCTATCTACCTGTAAACTACACTCCTGGAAATTGAAATAAGAACACCGTGAATTCATTGTCCCAGGAAGGGGAAACTTTATTGACACATTCCTGGGGTCAGATACATCACATGATCACACTGACAGAACCACAGGCACATAGACACAGGCAACAGAGCATGCACAATGTCGGCACTAGTACAGTGTATATCCACCTTTCGCAGCAATGCAGGCTGCTATTCTCCCATGGAGACGATCGTAGAGATGCTGGATGTAGTCCTGTGGAACGGCTTGCCATGCCATTTCCACCTGGCGCCTCAGTTGGACCAGCGTTCGTGCTGGACGTGCAGACCGCGTGAGACGACGCTTCATCCAGTCCCAAACATGCTCAATGGGGGACAGATCCGGAGATCTTGCTGGCCAGGGTAGTTGACTTACACCTTCTAGAGCACGTTGGGTGGCACGGGATACATGCGGACGTGCATTGTCCTGTTGGAACAGCAAGTTCCCTTGCCGGTCTAGGAATGGTAGAACGATGGGTTCGATGACGGTTTGGACGTACCGTGCACTATTCAGTGTCCCCTCGACGATCACCAGTGGTGTACGGCCAGTGTAGGAGATCGCTCCCCACACCATGATGCCGGGTGTTGGCCCTGTGTGCCTCGGTCGTATGCAGTCCTGATTGTGGCGCTCACCTGCACGGCGCCAAACACGCATACGACCATCATTGGCACCAAGGCAGAAGCGACTCTCATCGCTGAAGACGACAAGCCTCCATTCGTCCCTCCATTCACGCCTGTCGCGACACCACTGGAGGCTGGCTGCACGATGTTGGGGCGTGAGCGGAAGACGGCCTAACGGTGTGCGGGACCGTAGCCCAGCTTCATGGAGACGGTTGCGAATGGTCCTCGCCGATACCCCAGGAGCAACAGTGTCCCTAATTTGCTGGGAAGTGGCGGTGCGGTCCCCTACGGCACTGCGTAGGATCCTACGGTCTTGGCGTGCATCCGTGCGTCGCTGCGGTCCGGTCCCAGGTCGACGGGCACGTGCACCTTCCGCCGACCACTGGCGACAACATCAATGTACTGTGGAGACCTCACGCCCCACGTGTTGAGCAATTCGGCGGTACGTCCACCCGGCCTCTCGCATGCCCACTATACGCCCTCGCTCAAAGTCCGTCAACTGCACATACGGTTCACGTCCACGCTGTCGCGGCATGCTACCAGTGTTAAAGACTGCGATGGAGCTCCGTATGCCACGGCAAACTGGCTGACACTGACGGCGGCGGTGCACAAATGCTGCGCAGCTAGCGCCATTCGACAGCCAACACCGCGGTTCCTGGTGTGTCCGCTGTGCCGTGCGTGTGATCATTGCTTGTACAGCCCTCTCGCAGTGTCCGGAGCAAGTATGGTGGGTCTGACACACCGGTGTCAATGTGTTCTTTTCTCCATTTCCAGGAGTGTATTTGGAGATTCATAACACTGACTCCTTCCCCACATGAACCATGGACCTTGCCGTTGGTGGGAACGCTTACGTGCCTCAGCGATACAGATGGCCGTACCGTAGGTGCAACCACAACGGAGGGGTATATGTTGAGAGGCCAGACAAACGTGTGGTTCCTGAAGAGGGGCAGCAGCCTTTTCAGTAGTTGCAGGGACAACAGTCTGGATGATTGACTGATCTGGCCTTGTAACACTAACGAAAACGGCCTTGCTGTGCTGGTACTACGAACGGCTGAAAGTAAGGGGAGACTACAGCCGTAATTTTTCCCGAGGGCATGCAGCTTTACTGTATGGTTAGATGATGATGGCGTCCTCTTGGGTAAAATATTCCGGAGGTAAAATAGTCCCCCAATCGGATCTCCGGGCGGGGACTACTCAAGAGGACGTCGTTATCAGGAGAAAGAAAACTGGCATTCTGCGGATCGGAGCGTGGAATGTCAGATCCCTTAATCGGGCAGGTAGGTAAGACTTTTGGTCAGGTGAATACAGGGTTATAAACACAAAATCAAATAGGGGTAACGCAGGAGATGGTTTAATAATGAATAGAAAATAAGAGTGCGGGTAAGCTACTACAAACAGCACAGTGAACGCATTATTGTGGCCAAGATAGACACGAAGCCCATGCCTACTACAGTAGTGCAAGTTTATATGGCAACGAGCTCTGCAGATGATGAAGAAATTGATGAAATGTATGATGAGATAAAAGAAATTATTCAGGTAGTGAAGGGAGACGAAAATTTAATAGTCATTGTTGTTGTTGTGGTCTTCAGTCCTGAGACTGGTTTGATGCAGCTCTCCATGCTACTCTATTCTGTGCAAGCTTCTTCATCTCCCAGTACCTACTGCAACCTACATCCTTCTGAATCTGCTTAGTGTATTCATCTCTTGGTCTCCCTCTACGATTTTTACCCTCCACGCTGCCCTCCAATACTAAATTGGTGATCCCTCGATGTCTCAGAACATGTCCTACCAACCGATCCCTTCTTCTAGTCAAGTTGTGCCACAAGCTCCTCTCCTCCCCAATTCTATTCAATACCTCCTCATTAGTTACGTGATCTACCCATCTAATCTTCAGCATTCTTCTGTAGCACCACATTTCGAAAGCTTCTATTCTCTTCTTGTCTAAACTATTTATCGTTCACGTTTCACTTCCATACATGGCTACACTCCAAACAAATACTTTCAGAAACGACTTCCTGACACTTAAATCTACACTCGATGTCAACAAATTTTTCTTCTTCAGAAACGCTTTCCTTGCCATTGCCAGTCTACATTTTATATCCTCTCTTCTTCGACCATCATCAGTTATTTTGCTCCCCAAGTAGCAAAACTCCTTTACTACTTTAAGTGCCTCATTTCCTAATCTAACTCCCTCAACAGCACCCGACTTAATTAGACTCCATTCCATTATCCTCGTTTTGCTTTTGTTGAAGTTCATCTTATACCCTCCTTTCAAGACACTGTCTATTCCGTTCAACTGCTCTTCCAAGTCTTTTGTTGTCTCTGACAGAATTACAATGTCATCGGCGAACCTCAAAGTTTTTATTTCTTCTCCATGGATTTTAATTCCTACTCCATAATATTCTTTTGTTTCCTTTATTGCTAGCTCAATATACAGATTGAATAGCATCGGGGAGAGGCTACAACCCTGTATCACTCCCTTCCCAACCACTGCTTCCCTTTCATACCCCTCAACTCTTACAACTGCCATCTGGTTACTGTACAAATTGTAAATAGCCTTTGGCTCCCTGTATTTTACCCCTGCCACCTTCAGAATTTGAAAGAGAGTATCCCAATCAACATTGTCAAAAGCTTTCTCTAAGTCTACAAATGCTAGAAACGTAGTTTTGCCTTTCCTTAATCTTTCTTCTAAGATAAGTCGTAGGCACAGTATTGCCTCACGTGTTCCAACATTTCTACGGAATCCAAAATGATCTTCCCCGAGGTCGGCTTCTATCAGTTTTTCCATTCGTCTGTAAAGAATTCGCGTTAGTATTTTGCAGCTGTGACTTATTAAACTGATTGTTCGGTAATTTTCACATCTGTCAACACCTGCTTTCTTTGGGATTGGAATTATTATATTCTTCTTGAAGTCTGAGGGTATTTCGCCTGTCTCATACATCTTGCTCACCAGATGGTAGAGTTTTGTCAGTGCTGGCTCTCCCAAGGCTGTCAGTAGTTCTAATGGAATGTTGTCTACTCCGGGGCCCTTGTTTCGACTCAGGTCTTTCAGTGCTATGTCAAACTCTTCACGCAGTATTGTATCTCCCATTTCGTCTTCATCTACATCCACTTCCATTTCCATAATATTGTCCTCACGTACCTCGCCCTTCTATAGACCCTCTATATACTCCTTCCACCTTTCTGCTTTCCCTTCTTTGCTTAGAACTGGGATTCCATCTGAGCTCTTGATATCCATACAAGTCGTTCTCTTTTCTCCAAAGGTCTCTTTAATATCTATCTTACCCCTAGTGAGATAAGCCTCTACATCCTTACATTTGTCCTCTAGCCATCCCTGCTTAGCCATTTTGCACTTCCTGTCAATGTCATTTTTGAGATGTTTGTATTCCTTTTTGCCTGCTTCATTTACTGCATTTTTATATTTTCTCCTTTCATCAGTTAAATTCAATATATCTTCTGCTACCCAGGGATTTCTACTAGCCCTCGTCTTTTTACCTATTTGTTCCTCTGCTGCCTTCACTACTTCATCCTTCAAAGCTACCCATTCTTAATAGTGATGGGTGACTGAAATTCGAGAGTAGGAAAAGGGAGAGAAGGAAACATAGTAGGTGAATATGGATTGGGGGAAAGTAATGAAAGAGGAAGCCGTCTGGTAGAATTTTGCACAGAGCATAACTTAATCGTAGCTAACACTTGGTTCAAGAATCATAAAAGATGGTTGTATACATGGAAGAAGCCTGGAAATACTAGAAGGTATCAGATAGATTATATAATGGTAAGACAGAGATTTAGGAACCAGGTATTAAATTGTAAGACATTTCCAGGGGCAGATGTGGACTCTGACCACAATCTATTGGTTATGAACTGTAGATTAAAACTGAAGAAACTACAAAAAGGTGGGAATTTCAGGAGATGGGACATGGACAAACTGATTAAACCAGAGGTTGTACAGAGTTTCAGGGAGAGCATAAGGGAACAATTGACACAAATGGGAGAAAGAAATACAGCAGAAGAAGAATGGGTAGCTCTAAGGGATGAAGTAGTGAAGGCAGCAGAGGATCAAGTAGGTAAAAAGACGAGGGCTAGTAGAAATCCTTGGGTAACAGAAGAAATATTGAATTTAATTGATTAAAGGAGAAAATATAAAAATGCAGTAAATGAAGCAGGCAAAAAGGAATATAAACGTCTCAAAAATGACATTGACAGGAAGTGCAAAATGGCTAAGCAGGGATGGCTAGAGGACAAATGTAAGGATGTAGAGACTTATCTCACTAGGGGTAACATAGATACTGCCTACAGGAAAATTAAAGAGACCTTCGGAGAAGAGAGAACGACTTGCATGATTATCAAGAGCTGAGATGGAAACCCAGTTCTAAACAAATAAGGCAAAGCAGAAAGGTGGAAGGAGTATACAGAGGGTCTATACAAGGGCGACGTACTTGATGACAATATTGTGGAAATAGAAGAGAATGTAGATGAAGACGAAATGGGAGATATCATACTGCGTGATGAGTTTGACAGAGCACTGAAAGACCTGAGCCGAAACAAGGCCCCGGGAGTAGACAACATTCCATTAGAACTACTGACGGCCTTAGGAGAGCCAGTCCTGACAAAACTCTACCATCTGGTGAGCAAGATGTATGAAACAGGCGAAATACCCTCAGACTTCAAGAAGAATATAATAATTCCAATCCCACAGAAAGCGGGTGTTGACAGATGGAAAATTACCGAACAATCAGATTAATAAGCCACAGCTGCAAAATACTAACGCGAATTCTTTACAGACGAACGGAAAAACTAGTAGAAGCCGACCACGGGGAAGATCAGTTTGGATTCCGTAGATATACTGGAACACGTGAGGCAATACTGACCTTACGACTTATCTGAGAAGAAAGATTAAGGAAAGGCAAACCTACATTTCTAGCATTTGCAGATTTAGAGAAAGCTTTTGACAATGTTGATTGGAATACTCTCTTTCAAATTCTAAAGGTAGCAGGGGTAAAATACAGGGAGCGAAAGGCTATTTTCAATTTGTACAGAAACCAGATGGCAGTTATAAGAGTCGAAGGACATGAAAGGGAAGCAGTGGTTGGGAAGTGAGTGAGACAGGGTTGTAGGCTCTCCGCGATGTTATTCAATCTGTATATTGAGCAATTGGTAAAGGAAACAAAAGAAAAATTTGGAGTAGGTATTAAAATCCAGGGAGAAGAAATAAAAACTTTGAGGTTCGCCGATGACGTTGTAATTCTGTCAAAGACAGCAAAGGACTTGCGAGAGCAGTTGAACGGAATAGACAGTGTCTTGAAAGTAGGATATAAGATGAACATCAACAAAAGCAAAACGAGGATAATGGAATGTAGTCGAATTAAGTCGGGTGATGCTGAGGGAATTAGATTAATAAATGAGACACTTAAAGTAGTAAAGGAGTTTTGCTACTTGGGGAGCAAAATAACTGATGATGGTCGAAGTAGAGAGGATATAAAATGTAGACTGGCAATGGCAAGGAAAGCATTTCTGAAGAAGAGAAATTTGTTAACATCGAATATAGATTTAAGTGTCAGGAAGTCGTTTCTGAAAGTATTTGTATGGAGTGTAGCCATGTATGGAAGTGAAACATGGACGATAAATAGTTGGGACAAGAAGAGAATAGAAGCTTTCGAAATGTGGTGCTACAAAAGAATGCTGAAGATTAGATGGGTAGATCACATAACTAATGAGGAGGTATTGAATAGAATTGGGGAGAAGGGGAGTTTGTGGCACAACTTGAGAAGAAGAAGGGACCGGTTGGTAGGACATGTTCTGAGACATCAAGGGATAACCAATTTAGTATCGTAGGGCAGCGTGGAGGGTAAAAATCGCATAGGGAGACCAAGAGATGAATACACTAAGTAGATTCAGAAGGATGTAGGTTGCAGTAGGTACTGGGAGATGAGGAAGCTTGCACAGGATAGAGTAGCATGGAGAGCTGCATCAAACCAGTATCAGGACTGAAGACCACAACAACAACAACAACACTGACTCCAACAAAGACACATAGCGAGATGGCTCAGTGGTTAGCACACTGGACTCGCGTTCAGGAGGACGGCGGTTCAGTCCCGTGTCCGGCAGTCCTGATTTAGGTTTTCCATGCTTTCCCTAAATCGCTTCAGGCAAATGCCGGGATGGTTCCTTTGAAAGCGCACGGCCGACTTCCTTCCCCATCCTTTCCTAATCCGATGAGACCGATGACCTTGCTGTTTGGTCTCTTCGCGCAAATCAACCCCTAACCAATCCAACAAAGAAAACGTAAATACTACACAGAAGTGCTATATTAAAGCAAGGGAAACACATTTCTCTCAATCCAGGTTCTTATTCCGCATAATACCGTCAGATGTAGATATCGCCAAATTAGGACTGGTACCCAAAAATCCTGAAAAAAAGTCTAAATGTACTTGCACAGACTTCAGTCATTCCCCATTATAGAAACGACCATTTAAAGTGCAGTTACTGTGGTGTGTGCATAAAACAGAAAGTGAAAATGGAAGAGATCGAAGCCAGAAAAAAGAAAGTAAGAAATGGCTACTGGGTTATAGGGTGAAGATAAGGAAGAATATAAACTGCAATTGGGAAAACAAAAATTTATTGCTGATGTACAGGCAAGGCTTAAATATGGCTTTAAACACTGTGAATGGCGAAATCTGGTTATGGTTCAAATGGCTCTAAGCACTATGGGACGTAACAGCTGAGGTCATGAGTTCCCTAGACTTAGAACTACTTAAACCTAACCAACCTAAGGACATCACAGACATCCATGCCCGAGGCAGGATTCGAACCTGCGACCATAGCTGCAGCGCGGTTCTGGACTGAAGCGGCTAGAAGCGTTCGGTCACAACGGCTGGCAATCTGGTTATGACTGGGGAATGTAACATACCTGCATTTACTGTAAACAATACTGGTAAGTGGTCCTATGAGAAAATGATGGATTGAACCGTGTTAATTACATTAATGGGCACACGAAAGATCTGTTTATAAAGCCCCATTTCCACGTGGATCTGCTTACGAAGGACGGTTACATTTTATCTAAATTTGCTGGTCTGAATGTTGTACATCAACCAGCAGTACAACCGTTTACAGAGCTGAAAACCAATGGAATAACGACACTGAGAGGACGCGGGACACCACATATAGATTGACGTTTTTTTCGATGTGCAGAGAGGCGCACCATTGTAATATGACTAGAGGCTGCCATGGAGCGCTTCCGAATGGCCGTTAAAAGTTGCTATTCCATCAGTTGCAAACTATGCAAACGTTGTTATGTTGTTAGCTCCAGAACATTACTTACAGCTCATATGTATTACGGCAGAATACAACTGCATTCAGAATCCAAATAAAGTGAGCAGTACAAGCTTATAGCTGAGAACAAGGTGCATCGTGTGGTTTGACCCTGTGCAAGACTCCTTAAGAAGATTAAACACAGTCTTAACAATATTTACGATGTTCTCCCCTGTACTCTGTGCCAATTGATTCTTATAAACTATCCAGACATGCGATTACACTAAACGTTTTACATCTTTATTGGCTAAGGAACATGGCTGCGGACCAGTGCAGAATGCATCGTGATTTTGTTCCCTGTGTAAGACTGTGTATGTACTTGATGTCTTCTATTTTCCTTTTCAACTATTACGGAATATAATTACGTAACATCGACAACTATTGGCAGTTCCCAGCCACTAACTCTGCTGTAATCACATTATTTCGTTTTTATTTTCCGTTTATTATGACGCTGATATTTTCGACTGCGCAAGCTGGCACTGTGATGCTGTCACACTACAATGTCGTGTTACAATAGCTTGTAGAATTGCCGTCATTTTGTAAAAGCTTTGCTTATTGGAAGTCCGAACATGAGTCGTATGGTTGGGCATTTGATATTTAGCGTGCATTTCGGCTGTAGTAGCACGAAGGGTTGGCAGAATCTCTGACGTCACGTCCGGTTGTGACCTACTACGTTTTAGAACAGATCTGCTGATCTGTACGATATAGAGAACAACATCTCTTAACACAAATTGCC